>NC_052481.1:20209783-20439857 GCF_009730915.1 Dioscorea cayenensis subsp. rotundata | reverse complement strand
ACAATGCATTGAGGAAGAACAAGTGCGGACACATGTTCACACATGTGGCACGATTGTAATAAAAGTCTTCTCTTAAATTAATATTATTATTTATTACTCCATATATTACTGTCTCTGTCCCAATATGTGTATGTGGTCTTCAATACAGTGCCATGCACTTTTTTCATGGTTGTACCTTGTACACTCACTTTCACATTAATTAGTTAATTCATTTATTTTCTTAATATATACTCCTTCCTTTATGTAATTCACACGCACTTTAAAAAAAAAATTAATTAAAATTAATTAATTATTTATATTTAATAAAAATTCTATTACTTTTTGAAACTGGCTTATTTAAAACTCCAATAAATGAAATATATAATTTCATGTTTAGTTAATAGTGATTTATTAAAAATTGTACAAATATATTAAATTAAAAGATAAATTTTAAAAAAATTATTTAATACTGTATAAAATTCCTAATATGATAAGTAAAAAAATAAAAAAGCTCCAAAATATTACAAGTAAAAAAAACAAAGAGAGTATAAATTTATATAAAGACCCTAATTTATGAATGTGCCTTCGACCGTGTTAGATCATAATCTAATATCTAATTACCCCCAATCTTTCTCCTTATCCCCATGCAATTCTCTCATGATGGACAAAATCATGTGTCAGCAGCTTGAACAAATTTTTTATTATATTATGCTCCCTTATCTTATAAATAGAGTTGTTGAAATCAATTGAATTATTAAATAATTAAAATAAAAATCTAAACTTTATAAAAATTTGATGGTTTAAACATGTGGTTTTAAATTTATATTTATTTTATATTTTTAATAAATATAGACAAACTACAATTCTTGATCATAGCCGGAAAAAATAAACCTTTAATTTTTACTAAATGAATGAATTATCTTTTTTTTTATTATGGAAATGATATCCAAATATATATCTAAAAAAATCTATCATCTAGTGGTGTCCCACGATAAACGTATTCGATCATTATCTAATTTTCATCGATTCTATATAAATAATATCTATTAGATCATCATCCAACTGGACGTAAACAAATATTTCTAATAAACAGAGAATCGCGTATCTCGTAGAAAAAGTCATCTATAATATTTTCAGGAAAAAAAACTATCTATTTATATAACTCACAGTATTTATATTTAAACTAAAAAAAATTTAAAATAAAAATGAAAGAGATAGATCAAAGACTTGTTAGGGGATGAAATGTTGCTGGACGTACATTGAGCTGGTTGGTTTGGGGAAAAAAAGTGCATCACTTACGTTTGGTTGATCAAACCACTTTAATTCCGAAATTTGACTTTGGTAACCTTAACTCCGTCCTTTCATTTATTTATTATTATTATTTTTTTTAAATTTTCTCTAATAACTTGAGTTGATCCAATTATTTATTATTTATATTTTTTTATGTAAGATTTTTTTAATTTATGAAAAATATTTTTTTGATTTTAAAAAGAATAAAAACTAGTAACTCGAAAGTTACTTCATTATTTATTATTTACTAAGGACATATTCTTGCTTTCGCATCATTTTTTTTTAATGCAATTTTGGTTGTTGTGCGGTAATATTACATATACACATATAATTTGAAATATAAAGAAATTATTTTAATTGAAAAATTATAACAATAATACATTATACATATGATATTTATGTGAAAATGAGCAAATCAAATGCAAATGAAATAAAACTAAGTACAAAAACTACTTGAGAAAGAAAAAAATAAAAGAAAAACAAAAAAGTAAATTTAATTAGGTTTCACAACATTTTTTACAACTCATTGAAAAGTCAAAATTTAAACTATTGATTTAGGATATTGACTACAACTTTTAGGAATCCATTAAGTTTTTGGAGTTTCAACGTTTCCTATCTTTTAATTTCATTTTCAATTTCTTTTATTTTGTTTAGACATAAACTAAAGCAAAAATCTATTTTCAATTATGACTTGTATGTTGGACTAAAAAAATTCATGATAAATAACTCCTTACATATTAAACCTTTGGTACGTATTTTGCTGCAAAACCAAAAAAAATTTCGGTACTTATAATTGATTTTTGAAAATTTTAATGAAATATTTTATGCAAAACTAATGAATGTAATTAAAATTTTCTGTTATCATACCCTCGTTCCTAGTTGAGAGTGTGGATTGGCAGCCCAAACCCCTTGTTCCCAGTTGAGAGTGCACATATTAGACGATTAATTTTTAACTTGTGTGCAAATCTTTCATGCATATAGCACTTGTCTTTCATATTAAAAAAAAACATTTGTGTTACTAATATTATATTTAATGCAAACAAAAATTTAAATGTTATACTTTAAAAAATTCATATTTGTTCTTTGAAATACTCCAGGAACAAATTAGACAGCTACATGTGTAAATTATTATTTATTTGTCACTTTAGAAATTTTCTTTTGATTTCTTGGGATGTTTGCCACATTGTTTTCAATTATTTACACATATCTCTTAAAAAAAAAAACAATATTATATATATTATATATATTTATGTGTTTTATGTAATTATACACTTGCTTTGGGGGTATATATGTGAATTTATTTTATTACTTTAATTAAAAATAAATAGTGCACTGCTGTCAGATACCAATGATTAATCTATCATAAACCTAACTTTGAATACTTGAAGATGCTACCAAGTAAACAATCCATGGCTTCAATAATTTAACTAAAAACAACAAACCGACGTTAGAAAAAACCCAAAACATATACAGAGATTTATGTTTTTTTATTTATGCTCACGGATGTGATTAGGTTGAGTATAATAATACTTTTCCAAATATACCCTTCAAAATTTTATACAAAATTGAATATATATATACTCTTATTCAAATTGATCCCGCAGATGAAGAATTGGCATATATATATATATATATATATATATATATATATATATATATATATATATATAAGCATACATCAATTACAGATATTCATAGAATATCAGTAGTTGAGCACAGTAACAATTAAGTAACCATAATGAGTGCTAATTAAAGTTTAGTAGGGTTAATTAGGATTAATTAGTTTTAGTTTTTGGTTTTTTTAGTTCCTGTATGTCTAGTATAAAAATAGGCATTGTGTATCATATTTTTTTTACTATGTTACTATTTATAAGTAGAGTAATACTTTAAATCAAATAGTGCATAAACTGTTGAATTGAAATCCAATGTCCATAGATTCAAAATATACAGACTTTCATATATGATGGATGTTCTATATACATAGATTCAAACTTAAATACCACCTATCGAAAGATAAAATATATGGATAGACGACGTTGTAGACAAGGAATTTGAAATTAGTTTAATTATATTTACTTAACTCAATTTAATTTAAATAAATTATATTTTATATAGATTTTTTCAAGCTTTTGAATATTATTTATAAGCTGGAAATAATAATAATAAATAAATAAATAAAAAAATTATAAAGAGTTGGCAAGATTGGTAATTCTGGATAAATTAAGGGTCAAATCACAAAAAAAGCAATTAGCTATTTCAATGATTTATTCTACTTTTAATTGGACAAATATGAGTACTTTCAGTGACATCCAAGTCCAAACCCAATTATAGCCCTTCATCTTAAAACGTCAATAATACCCTCCTTTTTCTTATTATTTACACTAAAACTCACTACAATCACGGTAAATAGTTTCAAATTTAGGGGTAATAATGTAAACTGACATCATTCTTCTCTATAAATTGACGTCTCCTGCGAGGCTTTTCCTCGCCGTCTCGATCTCGAAGCGTTGAAGCAAAGCTTCCAAATTTCTCTCGATTTCGATCATTCGTTTGTTCTTGATCCGATTTTTTTGCCGGTTTGGAGGAATTTTTAGGGAATGAGGTGGTTTGATAGGCTCCGGTGTTTGTCCGATCCGAGTCACTTCGGCGAGGGTCTCATGATCTTTGGTCTTTACCCTAGATTGATTCCTATGCGTTGTAATTCGTCGTTAAATTCTATACGTGACTAAATCTTGATTTTGGTTTCGAGTTTTCTGGTTTTTGTTTCGATTCTGTTGATTCCCCCCTTTTTGGACGCCATGGAGCAGAAGAATTTCGTCGTTGGAGGTAAGTGATTGATGGATTTGTTAATTTTTTATATATTTGTGTTTGAATTGGAAATTTATGTTAATTTAATTTAATTTTGCAAGAAAGATTGTTTTTTTGGTTGTTGTTGTTGAATTTTTGGCTGATGCGTTAGAGATCTATTCGATTTGTGGTCTAGTTGGTTAAAATTTAAGGGGAAAAGAAGCGGAGTGAAGGACTTAGAAGAAGAATGTATTGGAACGTTTAGGCATTGCAATATTTAGGCTTACTTGTTTGGAAGGAAAGACATCGTAACTTTTTTGGAAGAAAAAATGTGAACTTTTGTTTGTTTTTGAAAAAGAGATTCAACTATTCTAGCCAGGCCTGTGCGGCTATAGCTAACAAATTTGATTTTCTCACAAAAATTAAGGAGAGATATGGTTTGCATAGGTCTTACCTGCAGTGGCTAAGGTAGTGTTAGATTCATTGGTGATTGTTAGTCTGTAGCCTTTATGTATCACATTGCTCGTCATTTAGGTGTATCTCTTCTTTGTGCAGGAGTCTGTTAATTTGAAATTTTTCAATTTTTTTTTTTAAATTCATTGTGTTTGAGAGCATGGAAAATTTTAAAAGAGTTAAATACTTGCTAGAAGCATGGAGTTTATGCTCTAGGAGGCTCATAACCATGTTGACCAACGACTTTCAATCAGCAATGATAGTGGATCTCTTTTAAACATCCTGTTTCCAACATATGCAAAGATATGAAATATTGAAGTATTACAGACTGAGGGATCCGGCCAATAACAAGAGAAATTGTATGCTCCAAAATTTAGTTAGTTGGACTCCTTTGAGTTATCTAGTTGGAAGGCGCTTACAATTTTCTTATAGCGGTGTATACATGAGCAGTCTCTTGACTGCAAATGCTGCAATTTTCTTGGTGTTCCCCACCCACCATGCATTATATTTGTGATAACTTCTTGTTTTTTACACAATCAGGTTCCTTTCTTACTTGCCTTGAGAGACAACACACTTCCCCCCCTTCAGTTATTGTAGTAGGTGGAGGAATATCAGGGATTGCAGCTGCTCGTGCATTATCAAATGCTTCCTTCCAGGTTTGGCATTTTGGTTTGCAGTTAATGCTCAATTATGTTTTTCTTATCATATTTGGTGATTCCATAATGTGTATTTTTCTTCACATGTGATCATATATATATATATATATAACAGATTTTCACTTTCCTGATCTTATTCTTTTAATTATTTATCTCTTGTTTAGGTCACTCTTCTAGAATCACGTAATCGGATTGGTGGTCGAGTCCACACTGAATATTCTTTTGGCTGCCCTGTTGATATGGGAGCATCATGGTTAGTTTCTTACCTGGTGCTGGCTCTTCTCACAACATATATTGGACGTTTATTTCATGGATAGGTTTTCTCTTTCTATTTGATCTCTCAGGCTTCATGGTGTCTGCAATGAGAATTCTCTTGCTCCATTGCTTCGGCAGCTTGGTCTCAGAATGTATCGCACTAGTGGTGATAATTCTGTCTTGTATGACCATGATCTGAGAGGTAAATCCTGTCTCTGCTTCTTTTTTTTTTTTTAATGGTTGTTTCATTTGATTAATGACATGTCTGATTTGTCTAACCTAATCTTTAAATCATATGGTGATGTTCCACAGAAAATTTCACTTGTTTTAGGTTTTGTAGATTACTGATTACATAATGTATCCTAGGACTATCTTGAAATATGTTTTGGTCAAATATTCTAGTTGGAAACCCAATTTATTCAGATGTTCTTTCAAGTTGATCATTCATATCAAACATTTGTTAATGGCTAAATGCATTCTTTTCTACAGCTATGCCCTTTTTGACAAAGATGGCCACCAAGTACCTCAGCAATTAGTTATTGAAGTTGGGGGAAGTTTGAAAAGAATTCTCAAAGAGGTAATCTATTTTTCTTTGTCATACTATCATCTAATGACATAATCTGATTTGATCATATTATGAAATGTTTATAATTTTTTCCTTGAGGATTGCAGACCATCAAAGTAAGGGATGAGCATGCTGATGATATGTCAGTGCTCCAAGCAATTACTATTGTTCTTGATAGGCATCCTGAGCTACGGTAAGGATGAATTTACAGACCTGCACATTTGCTTTGGTACCAACATGTTTTCTCCAAATGACCTGTCAAAAGTAAATAACCGTAAGTTTTGGTTTATAGGCAAGAAGGATTAGCATATGAAGTAATGCAGTGGTATATCTGCAGAATGGAAGCATGGTTTGCTTCAGATGTGGACAATATTTCTCTAAAAAACTGGGATCAAGTGAGTATTTCTAACCTGCGGTTGTGTTCTTTCTGCTCCATTTGGATATGATTTGTCATTGATTCTTTCCTAATCTTAAGCTAATGAACTTGGCATGCTAGTCTCCTAACACCAATTGTGTACGACTTTATTAGTAGCAACAGTACTTGTATGTAGCTGGATCCTAAAGCCTGGATTAGGGTTATGGCAGTCATCCAATTTTGTCTTTTTGTATTGAATTTGGTTCTTTTGGAATGATTTTTCCGGTCTATATTTCTGTCCGAGCTAAACTCAATCCAAAGAGAACAAATTTTTTTTTACTATGTATTTCATTAAAAACATTTCAGATTTAGGTAGGATTGTAATAATCTCATGCCATTAAACTTTTTACAGGCTGGTTTATGACAGGAAATATTTGATTTTTTTATAAGTTGTATCTATTCTTTTTCGAGAGATTGCAGCCCTAGAATATCATACTACTAGTTTTCCAATCGAAGGTGTTCTCATTGGGCATGGCATAGATTCTTCATATACGTATAACAGAAATCTATCATTGTTCACAGGTTTCTTGGTCATTTTTAGTCAGAGAAGAACTGCATCTGGACATAGGGATGTCATGTCCTTCCCCATTCCAAAAATTTTTACTTCCAACCTTTCTTTTTCTTTTTGCTTGTGTCTTTCATTTTATCTCTTGTTAGCCTAAATCCATTACAATTTGTCCAGAAAAATGTTATAACTTAATTTCCTCCCATGTTATAGAACACTAGTGCTTGTGTGAATTGTGCATTGCTATACTAAATATTTTATCTAATGGAAATGTTCAAGAGTTTAACTAACTTGATCATACCAATCCAATCTTTTATCTAAATGCAGGAGCATGTTCTCACTGAGTGGCCATGGACTTATGGTGGAGGTTACAACCCTTTAATTAAAAAAATCTTGCGAAAGATCTTGACATTCGTTTAAATCACAGGTATGTCTTTTATAGGAAATGGAATTACTGTTAATGTTTAATGTTCTTTGTGTTTTCAAAATCATATTTCTATTCCTCTAGGCATGTAAGCCGTGAAACATGGAAATCTAGAGAACTATAAATTAGTTGAATCACATACACCTCACGTCTCATATCCTTTTGAACTGTGATTCAGGGTAACACAAATTGTCCAATGTAGCAACAAGGTCATGCTCACTATCGAGACTGGGGGCTACTTTCGTAGCTGATGCCGCTATAATCACCGTCCCTTTAGGGCGTCCTTAAAGCAAATATGATTCAGTTTGTTCCTAGATTACCTGAATGGAAGACCTCAGCAATATCTGATCTCGGTGTTGTAATGAGAACAAAATTGCTCTGCACTTTGATACTGTCTTCTGGCCCAATGTAGAAGTGTTAGGTATCGTCGCTCCCACATCCTATGCTTGTGGTTACTTCCTCAATCTTCACAAGGCAACAGGAAACCCTGTTCTTGTATACATGGCTGCGGGGAGGATTGCGTATGACATCGAAAAGTTATCTGATGAAGAAGCTGCTAATTTTGCAATGTCTGAACTAAAGAAGATGTTACCTCATGCTAAAAAACCGGTAATAACATTCTTTCCTTTGCCTTGATTTTTGTTATAATGAATTGTAATAATTCACTGATTATTCTAGTTTTTGTATCAGATGGATTTTTTTGGTTTCTCGCTGGGGAATGGACCCGAATTCCCTTGGAGCTTATTCCTGCGATTTAGTCGGAAGCCGGGACTGACTTATGCCATAGGCTTCAAGCCCCTGTTAACAATCTTTATTTTTGCCGGGCGAAGCCATGAGCATTGACCACTCCGGAACTGTGCACGGCGCATACTCTTCAGGCAAATTAGCTGCAGAAGAATGCCGAAGGCGTTTATCGTTGCAGCATGGTTTTCCAGATCTTTTCCAAATTGTTCTTCGGGATGACATAAATGAAATTATGTTCCCTCTTCAAATTTCCAGGCTGTAATTGAATAGATCATTCGCAAGATCAATGAATATTGAATCTGTCAATGCAGACTGAATTTCTGAACACAAATGCATGAATTGTGTTCCATCTCATTTGTTTTTCTTTTTTACATGTAATCAGATGCTGCAAAAAAGCATTTTATGTTTCATCAGATTACATCATTAACATTTATTGATTATGTAATTATAATCAATGTTTAGTGGAATCGTGACGTTTTCGACTTGTCTTTGATGTTAATTCAAAGTAAAACATGCCGGTTTTGTTAGGTGAGATTGAAAGTACAAGCTAATAATTATATGATTAGATTAACTAAACCAACTTCTTTTCTTTTATGTTTTATGTTTTTTTTTCTTCTTTAATGTTTTATGTTTTTTTCTTCTTTAATGTAATGATTAAGAGGAATGTATTTGTCTGATACTTTGATTCTTATTTGATGGCCATAGAACAAGAAAAGAACTTTGTTTAAACTTAATGATTATGCTCTCTTGATGCTCAATACTTTTAAATTTTAATTTAATTGATATAATAAAAATAATATTTAAGTTGTGAGATTTTTTTTTCACTCACTAATTTCTTAAAACAGAAAGTTATTGAGCACTCAATAGAGGCTTCTTTCAGCATTTATATATATATATATATATATATATATATATAAATTTAAATTCGAAATCATTTACTTAAATTTATATTATATTGAGTTAATATTATTTTAGATAATGTAAGAGTCTTTTACATTAGAGATGAATTTTTTTTACAAAATAAATAATTATTGTAAAAAGATAAATAGAAAGAGAAGTCAAAACAAAGAAGGCTGCGCCAAATCTTATGTAACTTTTTTTTTCCAGGTTTTATAGCTGTTAGCCACCAACTTTCTCATCTTTGAATAATAGTCTCATGTTATTTAATTAAATAAATATTAAACTCAAACATATAATTGAGACTTTATTTTGCTAAAAAATAAAATAATTCTTGTATTTATATATACTATTACAAGTAAATATCATGACTCAAGATTATCATTAAACTAAGTTCTCAATTTATTTATTTTTTTGAGTTTAGGAATAAATTGACAAAAAAATAATTAATAAAAATCAAATAATGTGCATCACCTTTTTTTCAAAAAGTGCATCACGCATCAATTGATAGCTTTTATATAATTGAAAAGTATTTTGGAAAAGACTAAATCATAAGCATGAAAAGTTTCTCTAAAGACCAAAACAAATCATCACATTGCCTTAACCTATCCAAATGCATGTTCTTTGTTGACAATGTGTGACTTTGTGTGCATTCTATAAATTGCACCACTTCTCAATGTTTCTCATATCATCCTTCTTTTCACTTTTTATAAATCCATCTGTTCTTCTTTAGACTTGGAGGAAAATCCAAAAAGATACCCTTTGAGCAATAGTAAAAAATGTTGATCATGAAGCTTGCATGTTTTGTGTTAATGACATTCACAATGTCCATTGATGCAAAACTTACACCGAATTACTACTCGAAATCATGCCCGTTTGCACTCCCGATTATTCGAGCTATTGTCGGGGACGCAATTGTGAAGGAACGTCGCATGGCAGCTTCTCTCATTCGTCTTCATTTTTCACGACTGTTTTGTTCAGGTCAGCCGAGTTCAATTCAACTCAAAAGCTTAAATTGATATAAATAATTATTTATTAATTATAATAATATTATAAGAATATAACAAATGTTTTTTTTAATGGTTTTTTACAGGGATGTGATGCATCAATTCTTCTAAAAGAAAATCCATCTTTTGAAACTGAACAAAAAGCTTTGCAGAATTTTAAATCTGCAAGAGGGTATGAAGTGATTGACAAAATTAAATCTGAAGTGGAAAAAGCATGCCCAGGAGTTGTTTCTTGTGCTGATATCCTCACAATTGCAGCTCATGATTCTTCCCTATATGTAAATTTAAAAACTTTTTACTCTAGTACTTTTTTTATTCTAGTTATTTTTTTACTATTCATATTACATTAATTTTTGATAAAAAAATAAATATTTAAATACATAGCCACCACAGTAATAAATCCGTAGTTAAAAGTATTTGACTCTCATGCGAGAATGTCAATAGTTTGACTCCTCCGAAAATATAATTGAAGTGTAATAATTAAAAGTTTATGTATGCTCAAGGTAGAGGCTAGTCCAGAGTTAATTAATTACCATTTACCATTTACCATTTGGCAATTGAAAATCAGATGAATGGTCCAACATGGAGGGTGAAGCTTGGAAGAAGAGATTCAACAACAGCAAACAAACAACTTGCAGAGCAAAACATTCCAAAAGCTTTTGATGATTTAGATGCACTTATCACTTCATTTTCCAGACAAGGTCTCAGTGTTAGAGACATGGTAGCCCTCTCAGGTTTCTTTCTTAACTTAAAAATCTTAATATTTTTTCTTATTATAAATTAAGTTACCAATGTCAAAGGGAAACAAAATAATTAAATTAAAAAAAACTAAAATTATACAAAAACATGCAGGTGCACATACCATAGGACAAGCTCAATGTGCAACATTTAGAGATAGAATCTACAAAGAGAACAACATTGATACCGGGTTTGCGAAAACCCGACGGCGCTCATGCCCGGAGAACACCGGCCGGAACAATAGCTTGGCCCCACTTGACCAGGCCACACCAAACCTGTTTGATAACAAGTATTACAAGAACCTGATCCAGAAAAAGGGTCTACTTCATTCAGACCAGGTTCTATTCAATGGTGATTCAACTGATGCTATTGTTACTAGTTATAGCAAGAACATTGATGTATTTTTCAGGGATTTTGCATCAGCAATGGTGAAAATGGGTGATATTAATCCACTCACTGGGTCTTCTGGTGAGATTAGAAAGGTTTGTAGTGTTGTTAATTAATCAGAGAGAAGTTTAATTCTTTATTTATTTTTTTTTTTTTTGGCAAGTGTTTATATGTGTTGTGTTGATTTGTTGTTTGTCTTACTTTCAAGAAGTTGTATTTGTTTGTATTATGGGTGCTTGTTCAATCTTTTGAAATAATAAGATGTTATGTTTGTTGATATGTTAAAAAATTGTTTGGCTACTATGTTATTGTATTTGTTAAACAAGAAATTATATTCTTGGCAATGTCTTTTCTTTAGTAATTAATTGTATTTTAATGGAAGAATATAAGTGGTTTTATTTAAAAGAATTCATGGCCATCGATAAATTCAATGTTCAAAAATATAGAATAGTAAAAAAATTCTTATTCCAATTTCATTATTTTTTTTGTTTTATATTCATGCAAATTAAACATTAAATAATACGAAAAATTTTGTATACTATAATGATGTTCTTTTATTGGGCACGACTTAGGGTGAAGTGCAATGGGTGGAGTTAGTGTAGTTACTAATAACATGATGACATGTGTCCCACTAATAACTAATATTTAAATTTTAGTTTTCATTTTCTCCTTTTAACTCTTCTCTCCCGTTAGCTTTAATTGTTCCTCGAGATTTTACAAACAAAAAAGGGCACACTTCTTTCCTACTCTCTTCTCTTCCATCTTTCTTCATTTTGTTAATAAAAAAAATATCATTAGTAATTGAATTAGTTATACTAATCTCCATCAAACAAACTCAACCATATCATAACAAAAAAATATATCAACAAATAAATCAATTAATCTACTTCACTCACTCCCTTGTCTTCAATCCAATAATTAAAAAAAAAAAACAACCATATTATAACAAAAAAATCATGAGACATCACACAAACACGTTTAATTTAACATGCATGTCTCTTTATAGATTAGCTATGAGAAAACATAAAATATATTGTTAAACTTAATAAAAAAAACATTTTACTGATGAAAAATAGATCACCTTGTCATCATATAATTAGATAATAATTTGAAATAGAACATTTGTTTATCATAATCACCACATTCTTTAGTCTCCAACCAAATAAAGACCAACTATATCATAACCAAAACAATAAAAACAAAAAAAGAACAACTGAATATGATTCATTCTTCAGTTACATCCATCTCATCTTGATAAGTACACTTTTTTTGAATCTAATTGATTAATGTAGTCACAATTACTTATGTTGGGAAGCTTGTTCAGTCAACAAGGAGTTCACACATGAAGATGACTCTTGCAATAAAAATTTCAAAAATAAACATAAAAAAATTATTCCAAAAGTTATAATACAATTGGTAGTATAAGTAGTAATAAGACAACCAATAAATACAAAATTTACTAGTAATAGATACCTCCATTCATCAAGAAAAAACATTAAAAATTTAATCAAGGTAAAAATAACCAAAGAAATTAGCAAGAAACATAGCAAGTAATTATAACAAAAAAGAGAGTAAGTATTCACCGAGCTAAACTTGTGCAATTTTTCATATTGATAACCTTGGATTATTGGTTTTTCGTGCTAATTTTTGGACAGGTTTAAAGCATAAGAAAAAAAACATATTATTGTATAAAGAAGGACGCCATTGGAAAAAAAAAGGAAAGAAGAAGAGAAGAACGAGGAAAGGTAGAAGTTCAAGAACCATAGAAGAGAGTGGGAAAGAAGTGTGCCCTTTCTTGTTTGTAGAATCTCGATGAACAATTAAAGCTAACAGGAGAAAAGAGTTAACAGAGGAAATAAAAACTAAAGTATATAAATTTGTTATTAGTGGGACACATGTCATTATGTTATTGGTAACTACACCAACTCCACCCATTGCACTTCAGCTAAAGGGCGTTTATTTCACTGTAAGTGAGGGGAAGTTAGGAAATGAGGGAAGTGTCACTCCCCGAGTGGGGAAGTGATATCACCTCGGGGACTCGTGTTCATTTGTCGAAAGTCGAGTAATAGAATCGGGACGATTTAGTGTTGGATGAAGTTTCCATGAGTTCAAAAAATACTTTTGAAGTGAAAATAAGTTTAGTTTTTAGATCGACTCACTTCCCCCACTCAAAGAAAAATATCAAGTAGGCTAGCTCAAAATCCACTTTAGTCGGAAGTGGAAGTGCCACTTCCCCACTTCAAGACAAACGAACACCGGAAGTGGAGGATGTCGCACCACTCACCCTTCACTTCCGAAATCAACACGCCTAAGTCTTGCCCTATAAACAAATCAAACGGACTCTGATGTATGATTTAAGTACCATTTAAAAAAAATTAGGTGCATTTAAAATGATTTTCTGCATGTTAATAATAAATAAATAAATAAATAAATAAATAAAACTCTTTTGCTAGCCTTTATCAACAAGTAAATATATTTAAAAATAAATTAATAAATAAAAATATTTTTTTTGTGTTCATATGTTTTTGAACCATATCTCGTCAAATATATAAATATATATATATATATATATATATATATATATATATATAAATGCAAAATAATTCATCTTAACAAATCTCAGGTAAAAAAAATATTTAAAAATTAAAAATTATAATATATAATATTGTATATAAACGTGGAGTTAATACCTTAATATATACAGTGAAAAATAATTGATTTATATAATAATTTATAAAGACGGATAAACCACTTCTTTAAAACATTATGTAAAAAATTTCTCAGAATAAATATTTTCTTAGGGGCATAAACGTAATCTTTCAAATATTCACGTGCAGTGAATTTCCTTCAATAAATATACGGCTCAGATTGAGAGATCAGCGAAGTAATCTTGAAATCTCAGCCGTCAATCACTCATCCCACGTGACCAAATTCCCAAACCCTAGAAATCTCCATTCTCCCAAACCCTAGGACTCCGCCAGATCTCCGACTCTCTCCTCCGTCTACGTCCATGGCGGCTCTCAGCCGCTTCCTCCGTGCCACGGCTACTGCCGCTAGAGGCATGTCGACGGTGGCTCCAGAATCCAGTGTGATATACCCGGCAGGGGCTTGCTGCTGGGCCGAATATGGGTTCCTCGGTGACGTTGGTGGAGACGAGGGATCTGGGTGAGAGGAACGTCCAATGGGTTTTCCTTGGTTGCCCTGGTGTTGGCAAGGGTACGTACGCCAGCCGGCTCTCGCAGCTCCTCGGTGTTCCTCACATCGCCACTGGCGACCTCGTCCGCGAAGAGCTTAGCTCTTCTGGTCCCCTTGCTCAACAGGTCCTCATCCTTTTTCTTGCTTTGATTTGGGAAATTCAGTGTTTTTTTTTTGGTTGAGTTTGGTGATCTATGAATGGTATTGTGCGTTTGTTGTTGGTTCTTGATGTGATAATCTTGGTGTTATTTCAATTTAGGATGGATTGATAGTATGTTGTAAATGAATTGTGGAAATGCATGACAAGATTAGTACATTTGATCCTCAGTTTGCAATATACTTAATTTTTATTGGAAAATGATCTTTAGGATGCGTTTACTACTTTGAGCATGTGAGGATGATAAATGGTTTTTTTTTTCTTTCTCACTGAAAAGTTGAGCTTTTTATTATTGTTTTTCTGAAAAATTGTAGTTTTATGGTTCAATGCATTCTTATATGCTGAAAATGTGGTTACTGTAGTTACTATATGTTGTTTGAACTTTGAAAGAACATGCTTTATTGAGATGATGAATGTAGCATTCACTTCACATGAAACAAAAATTTCAGTGGGATAAAGACAAAGTTTGCAACAGTTTTTAAGTTGGTAAAATTTACTGTACTTACATTTGTATTGCATTCAATTTTGTTGGATTTTATTTTCTATAAAGAGATTGAAAGTGTTTATGTAAGGCAAGTGAGTTTTATTTTGTTATTTTTTCTGTTCCATTTTACAGCTTGCTGCCATTGTGAATCAAGGCAAATTGGTGTCTGATGAAATAGTAATAGATCTGCTATCCAAACGACTTGAGAATGGGGCTGCTAAAGGTGAATCAGGATTCATTCTTGATGGTTTTCCTCGGACAATTAGGCAAGCTGTAAGCATCTCCTAATCCAATTTATACTGATTGTGAAGCATTAGAAATTGCTATCATGCATCCCATAATAATGAATTTATGTGTATGAATCACTGTATCTTGTTAATTAGATAAATCTGTCTTATAATGCTTTACTCTAGTTCCTGGAAGACTTGTAGAATGGCTGGTGGAACCCCACAATCAGTTCACAAATAAAGCTAAGATAAGAGTAATGATAAAATTCAAATTATAATCCTTCTTGCCCACAACTCCAGAAGGATTGCTGTACTAGATCATAAAATGCCTAGGATATATATGTTGCACCCTCAGTTTGTGTGCTAGCTAAAGCAGGTGATCGGATCCTTTTATGCTAGAATATCAGAGAATTCTGTTCCAGTGATGTTTAGCAATTGATATGTGTAAACAAAATGTAGGAAATACTGGAGGGAGTGACTGACTTAGACTTGGTGCTCAATCTCAAGCTAAGAGAAGATGTGCTGATTGAAAAATGCCTTGGGAGAAGAATTTGCAGCCAATGTGGAGGGAACTTCAATGTTGCCTCCATTAGTGTCAAGGGGGAAAATGGAATGCCTGGTATCTATATGGCCCCACTCCTCCCTCCCTCACACTGCACCTCAAAGCTCATTACTCGATCTGATGATACTGAAGAGGTGGTGAAAGAGCGCCTCCGGATATACAATGAAATGGTATTTCATAACTTTCATCTTGTCATTTTCTCCATAAGCTAATATTTCTTTGTTTCTTTATGAACATGCGTAGTATAATTAAGTTTTATAACTTTAGACATCATACTTCAATATGGAGAAAGTTCAAAACATAGTAGTGATCAATCTTTCATGCTCTATTGTTTGCTGTAGAATGTTTATTCATCTAATTATTTAATGTGGATGTATGTTGCTCTCAAGATTACTTACAAGGCATCTGAAGAAAATCAAACTACCAAGATCATTATAAACTGCAGTGTCAGGCACTTTGATAGCTCTCTATTGTTACCTATTCATGTGAGCTGAAATTAGCTAATCTAAATTTACCCCTAGATTACCAAATAACTGGGAATCCAAATGGTCAGAATCTGTCTTTCGACTCTTGCCAAACACCATTGACTTGAGGCTCGAATGAGTAACATGATCAACTTTTAGATGCTAAAGCAATTCTAAGGGCTTTGCCAGGCATTATTTAAGATTAGCAAATGAGACCTTTCATGCAATGAAGAAGAGTGGTAATTTGTTGGTAACAATCTTGATAATTTCATTAGTATGGTCTTGTCATGCTTTGCATTTAACCATTGTTACCTGTTTTGATTAGTACAAAATGTAAATAAAAATGAAATACTAAACCACAATCTTCCTTAAATAAACATATTTTTACAGCTAAAATAGAAGTTCACCTGGTTGATGGAATATGTTTTGTTCAAATGGTGCAATGTAACTTGCATGGACTAATATGTGTGTAACCTCACACGTGATATTCCCATGATTATTAGCTACAAGCTCTTGTCGTATTTACTAATTTCACACAGTAATTTTTACCATCAGTATCAATTGTTCATCCACTTGGCATCTCTGTGTAGCAAGAATATACCTGATTCATGTTTCAGATTTCTGCTCTAAGTTGAAAATAATTGGAATCTCTGTGCAGAGCAAACCGGTGGAGGAGTTCTATACTAGTCGAGGAAAACTACAAGAGTTCGATCTACCCGGAGGAATTTCAGAGTCCTGGCCAAAGCTGTTGGAAGCATTAAACATTGAAGATTCCGATCACAAACAATCTGCAGCAGCATGATCGGCCATTGGTGAGCTACTGTCTGGCTGCACATTGGAGGTTATTTTAGACAAAATTTTGGTTTTATTTATATTGCGCCCCAAATAAAGTGGGCAGCAGTTTGGCTATTGATTTTCATTTATTCGAAGGTCGGTTTGATCGATTGCTTACGTCCATGTCATGATTTCCAAAAAGATGGTGTTAAGTGAGACAAATGCAATTTGGCATGATACTAAATTTTGATTTCATTGGTATGGCTGGCATATGCCAAACACATTGTTTAGTTACCTCGCAGTTTAGTTTATTTGGGGTTTTACCCTTGAGAAGGTTCAATTCAATATCATAGTGAAGAGTATGGTCCGTTACCATGATATTTGGCTATAATTTATTGTTTTACTTGAGTGTTTTTGTTTGTAATCACCGGTGGGATCACAAGGTTGTTTTGATGTACGCCAATGATTTTGGCATCTGAATTAAACAAATTAACTTTTTTGATATGACAAACATATTTAGGGCCAGTTTGGATGGCCCTAAATTCCATAGGAATAGTATTCATTCTTATGAAATTTAGTATTACAAAATTACCTATGGAATTTTGTAGGAATGGGTGTTTAGTTTAGGAAGCAAATGTGTTTCATCGGAAAAAAAATTATAGCCATCAATTGTTTTCAACTTGTAATATATAATTTATATAAAAAAAAAACTTTATATATAAATATATAAAGAGTAGGAAAAACATTTGCGGTTATTTTTGGACCAAAATATTTATAAAAATGAATTAAAAAAAAAAAATCAAACACATACTTCCCCTTAAATGTCCTTCCCCTCCTTTATCCAGGTATTAAAAATTTTTTTTTTATGAAATGTGAGTAAATTATTTGTCGAAGATATGCAGATATGAAATTATCATCTCGACATCTGTGCTCTTACTCTGATGAATTACTCTAATGAATTGAGATTCCAATCTTTTTTGACAAGGATATAAACACTTTATAGAAAAATTCAGGTCAATGAATTAAGATATCATTAACAAATATTATAAAGTTATATTTAATTGGCTAAACAACATTTGGAAATCTTCAATTTCCTCCAAAACGAAAAGTATATATTATCTGATTATCCCTGAGAATCTACAATCAGACCAGAGTTCATTTGCACCCAAAATAAAAATGAGTCAATCAGAGTGGCGCGGGTAATACCTAGCAGAGCAAGTTGGGATATGATATTAGCTACAAATGCTTCTATTGTGCCCTGTAGTATAGAAACTCAGAAAAACAGGGCATTAACATGTACAAGCACTGGGTTGGAAACTGGATAACAGTCATTTGCGTCTCTAATTTCTTATCAACGGGCCAATTAATTATGCTGCAGGGGAGACAATGGTTTTCTAGGTGTACCTTTATTTTGAGGATCCGGAGCTTGTTCAGGGTTGCCTCCTCCCTTTAATGTTGATTTTGGCTTTCCCTGCAAACAATAAAAAATATAAGTATGTCACTTTGTTTAGACTTCTGGTATCCAAGTAATTCCCATAACTGACAAAAGAGCAGATCAAGCATAACAAGGAACATCTAATATAAGATTAAGAATATAGACAGGATCCTCTGTTGCCAGTCTTCCACACACGACTCAAAACACGTCAATCATGTATCATGTTGATGTTGTCATGATACAACAAAGTAGTAATGTAGTATTCATCAAGCTTGACAACTTTTAAAGACGGAGCTGGTGAACAGGATGACACCTGAACATTTTCTGTATTCATCCAGCTTGACACAACTTTTAAAGTTCTGGGAATAATGGTGTGTGGGCGTCAAACAACTAACCTAAGAATGGCATGCGGATATTAACAACTAAAAGGACCTATAGACCCACCAAGCTACATATATGAATGACATAATATTACTCAAAAATCACCTGAACCATTGATTTTCAGAGACTTCAAAAATTGTTTTTGATGGGGGTGAATTACTCACTCTGGTTATATGCCTTACAGATACAAACAATGACTTAGCTCCAGTAAGCACATCTACCATCGTTCAGAATTAGGACCAGCAAAACTCAAAATTAAAAAATATGAATTTTTTTTTCTTACCTCAACAGAAGCACCAGCAGAATGTTGGTCATCAGTTTCTTGGTGCTGTCTTTCTTTTTAACTGCGCCAACAACCTCCTATTCTCTTGGTCCAGGAGTTTATTTTCCTCAAAGAGTGCCTTAACCTAGAAGGAAGCAAACAGATTATATTTTGATTTGCAGTCACAAAAAAGGGAAGAAAAATAAAAAGCTCATTTACATTTTTACCTCGTCTTCAGCTCTGCAAAGATTGATCCTCATTTGTTGCTTATCCTGTTTCAGTAACCCAATTTCATCCACTAATCTCACAACCTAGCGCATACAGAAAATTTTGAAACAAAATCACCATCATATGAAGTTCTCAAATTTAAGACAAGAAGATAATAAAAACAAGTCTCTGATCATAGAGAGGCCATTGCACAGTCCAAAACTTGCCTTTTCTACTCAACTGAACAATTTCCCGATTAAAATCACAATTGAGTAAATATAGATCTCAGAACCACACAGGTTAGAACAATTCCCACTTCAAGACCAGATTTAGGTTTGTGATAGAGAAGGCTATATAGCCTCATTGTATTGAAGCTAATTATATCATTTGCAATAACAAAGAAAAACAAGAGGATCGACTCAAGATAATATCATTAACAATTTCTCACATTGGGGGATTCTCAGGCCTGAAAAAAAATCCAATTATCTAATCAAGGTAATTCAATGAATATAAACACATAAACTGAAAAAACAAAATGCAAGATTGCTGTTTTTTTCACCCTTTTTTTCAATTAAGCAAGATTAGTATCTCCATCAAATTCCAAAAGGGCAATGACAGTGATCTCACCGAGTTATCCAGAAGACATTCTTGGAGAGCATCGTTCTCCTTTCCCAACTCATCACAAGCCTCCATAAGCCTCTTGAGATCCCGCTCATACCGCAAGCACTCTTCTTCCAGACAGGCGCAATGTTCGGTCAATGCCCGATGTTCCGAGATCATCGCTGCCTTCTCCTCGATGCACTTCCTCAGCTCCAGTGCATTCATACTCGCCTCCACCTATTCCACAACGAAGAGCCCCAAGATCACCCATCAGAGCCCAAACCAAAAACCCTAAAATCAAGATCGGGGAAACAAGAGGTTCAATGGATCAGACCCGGCACTCCTCCAGCCGCCGCTCAGCATCTTCAAGGCGATCACCGAGGAGAAAAATATGGTCCTGCAGGCGGTGGCGCTCATCCTCGGAGGCGATGAGTTTGAGGCGGAGAGTCCGAGCAGGGATGGGGAGGCCGACAGAGTCCTCAATGGATTCACGGATGTACTCATCGGTCTCCGGCGAGAGATCCATCACCAGCGAGAGAACCAAAAACCCTAACCCTAACCCTAACCCTAGCACTGGAAAAATGGGGTGTTGGAGCTTCGTCTCGAGAGAAAAAGCGAGGGATGATCGATCCACAGATTTGAAACTCCTTAACGGGTTCGGATTCTTTTGAGACAAGATCCGTTATCAATCCCGAATCCGATATGAAGATGACGTCATATGGAGTTGCCTCGGGATTTACACACGGATGCATTCGGATTCGTGTGTGTGCGTTTCATTGTTATTTATTTCCTTCAAATAACAATAAGAATATAACACAATAGACTCATTCAAACACTGAAATTACATAAATCTCTCTGATTAATACATAAATTTAAACAAATAAACAAGAGAAATTCTGACAGCTTTCATGGACAGTAATTATATTTATATTTCACAGCATAACATTTGAACATTTACAGGATCAACAAAGATGGACAACTTGAACACAAGTGATATTTCCAAATGCAAACCAATTTGCCAACCTGAAAGCAAGCTCCCATTCAATGGTTTCATATTCTTTCACTTGCATCACATGGAAGTAGGAGAGTAAGCAAGCATTTGAAGGCCAACAACCTGATCAGTAACAATCGGTGAGGTATAAAGCAAACAAGATCAAATTGAAGACTAGTAATTGCATTTACATCATTGCTAAAAGTGGTTAAAAGTTGGATGAAAATGCTCCAATTTAGTCTTGATTGACAAAGTAAATCACACATATGCCAAACTTAAAGAATAATACATAATCAATACTATTCGGTAAAATAAATGTAATCATTCAAGTGGTAGTGTTTTCCGTTGTTACTGATATTGTGAGAAGAAGTTCCAAATAAATGTGGAGAAAACAGTGTAGACTAGCATTGAAGAAAGAGTGATAGTAGTCCAATAGCTAGACTAAATCAAACTAAATAATGCATGCCGGGGATTTGCTTTCATGGCTAGCCCTGTACTCGTGCAACTTTGGATGGTTTCCTAACAGCAGTGGAATAGCAATAGCCTCAAAAACTTTATTTAAATTGATTTCCTACTTCTCTTATTTGTTTGTTTCAAAACCTAGAAACGAAGTCACCCTGTGTTATATGCGGCTACTAACTTCGATTAATGCAGTCATATCTTATCCTACCACTTAATCACATTTCAATTAAAGCACAAATAATGCATTCCTCATGATATGAGTAGGCCATAGTTTCATCTAGTAATACCTAAGAACAGCATGCAGAAGTCTGCACTTGCTCTGCAGGTCTATTGGCAAGGACCATCCCAGAGGGGTTCTGAGCTGGTTGGGCACGCGGTAACCTTCTTGCTGCATGTGAGAAAAATACTTGCATCATGAAATACGAAACTCATTTTGTTGAATAACCAGGAATAGACACTAGTTTTGGAAGCAATTTTGCAGGATAACCTATAGAAGATCAAATCATATATCTCAACCATTGATATCAGCAATGCATTGTAAGGCAGTTTATGCAAAAAAGATAATGAAAAGTGCAAATAATCTACGAAACTTATTCACACCAAAAATTCAGTGGCACCATTTACTTAGATATGTTAACAAAAATGGGATTTTCTAGGAGGTGCAAAATTCCAAATGCAACTATCTTCATTCACATTATTACAATAAAACCATTATTAGGACAATAAACAAATGAGATATCCTTTATGTATAATCAAATCTGAACATTCCATCATGATACCTAACAGAACTACAAGTGAATTCTAAAATTAGAAAAGTCAAGAACTAATAGTCATTTTCTACCAGATAAAGGAAATAGAAAAGACTTCACCTATTTCAACAAAAATGTCATTCACATTGACAGTAGTCTTGGCAGATGTTTCCATGAAAAAAAGACCATTCTCATCAGCATATGAGCGTGCTTCCTGCATCATTAGTCATGACTTAGAAACAACAAACATAAAGTAACTCAAATAAGATCTAAAGCCAATATTCAATAATAAACTTAGGTACATCAGCGACTCATTAACAAGTGAAGCATAAGTTTCCCACTCAGGAATCCATATATCTCTACACATCCTTTGACAAGAAATAGGTCAGCGCTTGAAGATAAGTTACACACTCCAACATGGAACAATTCCAGGTTAAAATATAATTCAAGATGTCAAACCACCTGTTGATTGATCCTAGATTTCCACCAAAACTGAAGTGAACTAAAACTAAATTAAGATCACCAGATCGCTTAACAAATGCAATACTATTGAATTACATAAAAAAACCAAGTCATAAAGCAAAAATTTCTCAAAGTGCTGAATAATTCTATTGCAGAGAGGACAATTTGAAAGCATGAGCATAAGAACTCAAGGACACATTAATTTGACAAGAAGATTGATTTTGCAAACTTGCCTCAGTTGTGACCTTTCTTTTATCTTGCAAATCCACCTTATTTCCAGCTAAAGCCGTCACCATGTTTGGATTGCCTGCGATTGAACACATCCACACTTTCAATTCCAGAGCCACATTAAATGCACAAAAATTACAACATTAAACAACAAACCTTGCTTCTGGAGCTCCAAGACCCATTTTTTCGCTCGCTCAAACGATTCCTACAACAAAAAAAAAACAAATTTTCATCAAGAAAACCAGAAAAGGAAACCGAAATTCATACATTCAAGCATTTAATCAGTGACATTTACAGTGCTGGTGATATCGTAGACAATGATGGCGGCGGCGGCACCGCGATAATACATGGGAGCGAGACTATGGTATCGTTCCTGCCCGGCGGTGTCCCAGATCTCAAGCTTCACTGTGGCATCACTCACGGCGAGCGTCTGCGAGAAGAAAGCCGCCCTGATTGTCGACTCCTGCAATCCAAATCAAGCTGAAAAACCAAGCCCCAAAACCCTAAATCCGCAATGAATCAAAAAAAGACCTGAATTCAAGGAATTGGCCCTTGACGAAGCGAAGGACGAGACTAGACTTGCCGGTTCCCATGTCACCAAGAAGCACCTGCGAATCGAGAGAGATGGAGATGTTGAATGAGAGATGAAGGTCGGAAGAGATGGAGGACTTACGAGCTTGGCGTTGAGGTGGTTGTTTCCGATGGTCGCCATCGCCGGAGAAGGAGAAGTTGCGAAGGTTTTTTGTTGTTGTTCCAGAGAATGACTGAAATGGAAGTCTTGTCGTCCTTATTTTCCAACTAAATTTGGAACTTTGCATATATGACCCTGTAAAAATTTTATAATTTATATATAATGATAAAATTCCTTATTTTCCAACTTATATTTTTTTATTTATTTATAATTTGGAAAAATCTGCATGTATGGCCCTATGAAAATTTATTATTTATATTCACTTGTAAAATTCTTTTTCACTTGGTTTAAAAACGGCCTCGGCAAATAGACGGTGGTGCTTGCAAGCCAAAGCGGCCTTTTTAATTTTTTTAATTTTTATTTTTATCAATGAAAGTCCTGTTTGATTCTTTTCTGTCAGGCCACGTATAAAAAAATATTAATTTTGGCTCTTTTAAGTAAGATAAATTTTTTTAATTTTTAATTTAGTAAATTAATATTGCAGTGAATATGCCAAACATTAATCACATTACTTTGATTAACAATGATGACTATTGGTTAGCCCAGTGATAATTACATGCAATGGGTGAGTAAAAGTGTAAAGTTTTGACTGTGTACCAGAGTATTATTACAATATTATAGTGACACCGTACAAGTTTTGTAGTTGTATTAATTATTCATATAGCGTACTAGGCCTAGATATTGTTTATGGTATTATTTCAAATAAATTAACTAGCTAGATCCCTTGTGAGTGGTGTTAATTATATCCCTCTTCTTCCAGAGTTTTAAGGTAAGAGAAATTTATTAGCTCGGTTTAGTTTTTAAAAGTCTTCCGTGCGGGCACGTAATAGGGTTTTCATCACCACATGTAATATATGACAGAGTTAATAAATTTTTACGTGGTTAATTAACCACTATAATTAATGCACTATTATACATGTTTATTCTTTAATAATCTTTTAATGGGACGACACTTATGGTCTTTGTCAAACAAAAAAATCATTAACAATTTAAAGGCATGGATAAACATTATCTTTGTTCATAAACCATATATAGCTCATGAACTGCGTTTAAATTTTTAAAATTTAGTTGATTTTATGTTACATAGTAATTTATATAAATATTTATTGTATATGATTATATATATATGCACAAGATAAATATGTGAATCTTCTGAATTTTTCAAGCTTTCTATAATTATATCAATTTTTTAAGGGTATACACACATATAAACCTCTCATATTTAATTATTTTGTTATGTATGCCATCACAAAATTTGTAATTAATTACTTAAAACATTGATAATTCAATGGTAACTAATCACAAAGTGTACAAGGAGATGAGGGTTTAAAATCTTACTCCTATATAATTGTTTATAAGTATTATTCACACACTATATATTAGGATCTAATAATATTGTTCATTATTGTTGTTCTCGGGTCTTGGTGTGGATCAATTGTGAGAAAAAACAGTGTTTTCACCCCAAGGTTGCATAATAAGAGAAATTTATCTCTAAGAGATAGTTAAATTATCATAATTGATACATTTCCATGTTTGTCCATCCTTGTGATGATGTTTATTGTTTTTGTTAAAAAAAAATTGTAATTACTTATATAGATTTGTTTGGAATTTCTCCAAATCTAATATCATGCATAATAATAAAAACATTTCTTATATATAATTATTTCCTAATTACGTTTGCGTTAGCTAAGAAGATGCTCTGAATCCTTGGATTTTTATCTTATATTATATTTATTATAAAAAAAGACACTGAATTGCGTGGTCGTGCCTGCATCTCAAATCAAGGCTTTGGTCTTATATATATATATATATATATATATACCTATATATATATATATATATATATATCCTTTTCCCTCTTTCTATTCTATATCACCTAGATGAGAGTGAAGGAAAGCTACTACTTCCTTTTTAAATCTATTATTAAAGTACATTAATACCGAAGACAAATAAATGATACTTTTTAACAAATTCTCTAGTTGTACTCCGTGACTAAGAATTGGCATACGCACATATATATATATATCTCTTATAATAAAATAAAACATGCTAACAACTACTAGAAACTTAACAAAGTAAAATATCAACATCTCACACCAATATGTACATTTATAATATTTTCACAAGACTTACATTACATTTTACAAACCATGCAGGTGGCACTTATTTAACTATATATAACAGATACATAAAAAGACATTACTCAATGTCATTGCCACCAATTTAACATATATAAGACCATTACTACATATTAAATTGAAGCTATATATGATCTAGTAAACTTCAACAAGCCAACGATCATTCTTCTTCAGCTCGGCTAGCATTTTTGGCTATTCCTCACCTTTTTTGGCAGCAATTTTCTTAAATGCATCCATAAATCCAAGTATCATCGTCTTTGATCCAGTGAAATATATATATGTATTGGGTTTCAGCCCATTTGGGCTAAAAAAAAATAACTTGGGCGTTGACCCAATATAAAATGAAAAAAATGAAGCTATGTCAATTTGTGAAAAGGGTAAGGGCAAAGTTGGGTTTTCACATGAAACCCTATTTGATGAATTCTCTCATTTATTGGAGAGAGAGAGAGAGAGAGAGAGAGAGAGAGAGAGAAAGAAAGAAAGAAAGGGGAAAGGGTGAAAGAAAGAGAGGTAAGAAGCCAAGAAGAAGAGGAGGAGAAAAAGGGATTAGGGCTTGAGCAAGCAAGACTATCGGACGACAAATCAGTACCGGATCTTGCCCAAATCTCGGGTAGAGAATCCTTGCGGGTGGCTCTCCTAATCTACCGGGTTTGATCTATTGTGTAGATCCATCCTAGTGATGATGTATATGCTGTTGAGAATGAGCTCTTAACTTGTTATGCTCTCATTCCTCTTGTAAACCTCTAGTTAGCTAGAAAGAACCTTTCATATCTCCATTAATTGACATAGTGAAAGTTTTGTAAAAGGCTCTAAAGAATCCCATGGTTTTTCCTTCGATTTGAAGGGTTTTCCACGCAAAAATCGTCGTCTTGCATTGTTGTATGTTTGATCATCCCATTCTAACAAGAATTAAGGGGTTTAGTAGTGTTTTAAGCTTGTTTTGAAGCTTTGAAGAGTTGTAGAAGGCTTGGGAAGACTATAGAAGTAAGGTATGCGGGCCGCATATAGGCTGCACAAGGTCGGCGGTGAGGTGTGCGGGCAATTTTAGGCCACACAAGGTTCGCACGCGAACA
The DNA here is from genome assembly GCF_009730915.1 of Dioscorea cayenensis subsp. rotundata. Lineage (NCBI taxonomy): Eukaryota > Viridiplantae > Streptophyta > Magnoliopsida > Dioscoreales > Dioscoreaceae > Dioscorea > Dioscorea cayenensis. The sequence goes on along the minus strand of NC_052481.1, from coordinate 20,413,213 downwards.
TTGATTTTGCTACAGTGCTGTGAACAGTAATTTTACTAGCATGAAGATCACATGTGAAGACCTATTATAGTATGATTGCCATATATAGGCGTATGTGAAGAACCGAAAGGGTTCTTGCTAGCATGACAATGGAGTTTAACTGGTTATTGTTGTCAGTAGAGTTTGGAAGGTTTCGGCAACCTTGGACTTAATTAGGATGATTGGATTGGTCTTAAGGTCGAATTGTAACTAGGTTGGAACTGAGTTAGTGTTAGTAGATGAGCCAAGTTGCAGCACAGTTACAACAGAGTTGTACTTCTAGATTGAAGAGGAAAGTTGTTAAGAGACGATTTGTGTGAAGGACTATATATATAAGGCGTTGCTTATGGATTTATGATGCTAGAGAGAGAGAGAGAGAGAGAGAGAGAGAGAGAGAGAGAGAAATATGCCTAAGGAGTAGGTATTGAAGCATCAGTACGTCGGTCTCGTGAGAAGGAGCTTATTGTCCATGGTGATTGTGGTGGAGATCTTGATGAAGCCATGTCACGCTGACGAAGTCATTATCAACGAGAGGTTGATTGAGCCAGTTTTTGGATTGGATATTTTAGATCACCGTTTACTTCGTGATGAGGATATGTTTACAAGATAGTTTGTACCTGTGTGTTGCCACTTCAAGTGGATTTGATTCTCCTAACTGGCCCTCTGCAGACGAAGCACATGGTGCCAACTGTGTTGCCAAATGTTTGTGCCTCTTCTTTTTGATTGTTGTGGTGCATGCGTGTTGATCATCAAAAAAATTACTAGTCCACAACCCTTAACGAAACTAATAAATTTTTCCTTCTTAATATCATGTAGCAATTAATAAATAATAATTTAGTGGCCTAAGTAGATTTTCCTGTTGAGCAAATATAGCATTCTTTTAAAGATATCCCCGGTAGATTTAACCCTCCAAAACTTATTTTTTTAGTATGTGAAAACATGAAGTGACCCATTCTTATATTGCCTTGCTATCAAAGACCATTGGACATGAAAGATGTGGAAAATAAAGACTTTTTCTCTGTAGTTTAAGCAATTTTCTACTAAGATGCATCATTTATTTCTTCAATTAGATTTTCACATTGTATTTGATTTATATCCTTGGGATAGAATACTACGAGAAAAATTTTAGTTTAATAATATTTTTCCCTAATATGTTAATAATTCAAGTTAAAGACATATTCTAAAAACCTTTTCACCAAATCACTTAGATATGGAACTAATGGTCCCGTTTCAAAATTTAGAAAAGATTTCACACGCATTTCTTATTTCACAAGACTATGTAAGTTTAGGTGTACAGTATATATGCTTTGTTTTTATTAGTATAATTTTTTGAAAAGTCCTTTATTTCTTCAAAATATTTTTTTTATTTTTTTTGTTTAAATTATAATTTTTTAGCCATTCTATTATTTTAATTGAGTCATATTAGTGTAGTTTCTTGAGAGTTTAGGGTTTAGGAGAATTGACATGACTCAATTAAAATAATGAAAAAAACTAAAATATTACAATCTAAAATAAAGGGACTAAAAAAATAAATTTGAAAAAATAGATAGATTGTTGAAGGAATTATACTTTTTTTTTTATTTAAAAAACTTATCCCTCTTGGTATCATATCACCACCAAATAAATGATAATTCAATGGCCCAAGAGCTTTTTGTTAAGCAAACCTCATATAATGCTAGCATTGTAACATTATAGCTAATATATGAGCAATATATGAACTAAAAACCTTAACTTCCAAATAGATTCATTTTCTATAGTCATGAGAACGACTCTCCTTGAACAAATTTATAATTAATTTATATATATATTTAATGAAGAAAATCATTTTTACATAATTTAAACCTAATTCGACACCACTGAATTGAGATCTATGGTGTTTGATCTATTTGTGAAAATATACTACATTTGATCTCTTAAACTAATCAAACAAATTTTGTTGGTTTTACCTCATTAAAATGATATCGGAACTAATTATATATATATATATATATATATATATATATGTAGTCTTAGAGAGGTGTATATAAATATATACAGTGGTGGTGCCAGAAGAACAAAGAAGGGGGTGCTTATTTAAAAATTATAAATTTTTTAAATTTTTTTAAAATTTAAAAATATATATTCACAATTTTTTTATCCAAAACAAAAAAAATTAAGGGGCAAAATAATAAATTTTTATAATTATTTTTTCTATATATATATTTATATTTTTTTAAATATATTTTGTATGGTATATCCAACTAATAAAAACCACGGTTTCAACCAATAAATATTTGCAATTTTTAAAAAAATATAATTTTTTTCTTCTATATAAATTAATTTGTAATAAATAGAGGACCAAATAATAATTTTTTTTTTGGAAAAAAATCTTTTATATTAAATAAAACTAATTTATAAAATATCTAAATAATAAATTTTATTTTTGTTCTAATTATTATTATTTTTTTACTATCAGTATTAATTTGTAAAAACAATAATATTTTTAAGAAAATAAAAATAAATATCCAATGAATTATGCATATATATATATATATATATTGATTGAGAGAGAGAGAGTGTGTGTGTTATAAAAGAGAGGGGTGCATAAATACATCAAACTATTTCTCTAAAAATATATATAAACTAGTAATTAAACATATATATATATATATAGAGAGAGAGAAAGAGAGATAGAGGGAGTGGGAGAGAGAGAGAGGGTGCTGCGGGTGAATAGATGCATCTAATTATTCCTTTGAATATATATATATATATATATAAAATATTAGTTGGGCCAAAGGGGTGCTCCCTTCCTTCCGCCCCTGAATATATATATATATATATATGAGGCCGTTTTTTTTACAGGTGTTCATGCATAACCTGTAAAGCAACTCTTTTTATGAACAGTGATGATGCACAATGCTCGGACATAATAGACTCACCAGTTCAATAAATAGCAGGGAGGGGATGCACAGTATCATAAATAGTTGTCTCATCAGAGACCCAACTATTTGTTCTCGGTATAAGTATATGCTTTTAGTACTATTTATACTACTCTTTGTGTACCATGTCTGTTTTACATCTTTATCTTTCTAGATCTCTTACGAATTCCATAACATTTATAATTCAATATATATATCATTACAAAATTTGTAATTATTTATATACATTTATTTAAAATTTAAAGTTTGTATGTAATTTTTTTCAAAAGTCGTGTTGCGACAGAGAAGAGAGCTTAAATGATCTTTTTACTTGTTTCATCTCATTATCTCCCTCTATATATAAAAAAATATATTATTAAAAAAATAATTAATTTCATAAGATATAAATGATATTTATTAACAAATGTGCTTTATTGTTTAAAAAAACGACTGTTTTCTTACAAAATAATAATAAAATAAATAAATAAAATTGCCATTGTATGTAATGACTAAAGTATGGTCACTTAGGCTTAAGAACAAAATGCATCTAGCTCCAATAAAACAAAACATACCAACAAACATTAAAAACCAAACAGAGTAAAACATTATCTCATACCAAATACATTTATTAATATTATGACAGGACTTAGAAACCATGCAGATCGTCACAGACACAAACAGACACAGACATAGACGCAGACACAAACGGAAGTGGCACTTATTAAACTATACATGATGAATAAAAGGCATTACTCAATGCCATTGCCACAACTGATTTAACATAAAACCATTGGATTGAAGTTATGATCTAGTAAACTTCAACACGCCATTGATTATTTTTCTTCAGCCGGGCTAACATCTCTTCCCAAATCACACCCTTAGCCATTTTCTGAAATGTCTCCAGAATTCCAAGCATCATTGTCTTTGATCCAGCGAAATATATATATGCACCTTTATCCAAAAGCGTGAAAATTTCATCACCGTTCACATAGATGCAGTCAGCCACAGAGTTATTCAAGGCCGTCTCATACCTGCATAATTTTAATTAATGATCATTAATTGCAATGATTGATAGTTTGTTTATCCCAGGTACGTACTTGAAGTGGTCAGGATTGCCTTTTAGGATATGAGTGAATTCCTCGTTGTAAAGAAGGCTGTTATAGTTGTCAGCTCCGTTGATCAACCAGGCCAATCCTTGGAATTTATGTTTTGGTAGGTGTCAATCTGGGAACAATTGCTGAGTGTTGCCGCGGAAAGGAGCAATACCAGTTGCCGTTGCAATCATGATATGTTTGGCTTCTGGATCATCTGGGAATATCATTGTGTTCCCAAAAGGGCCTGCATTAAAAATGTACAACAAAAAAATCAAATTTTTATTACAGGTGTTAATTAATTAAGAATGGTGAAAAATTTAATTATAGTGAGAAGAATTAATGTGAGAAAAAACACATGCAAAAACTAATAAATTAACACCTCATGGATATCTCAACAAATTTCCTGTACCCAATGTTTCTATATATGATCACATCGACACCTTCATTATAGTTAGTTCTATATATATATATATATAGTCTCCTTGTAGGAGTCATATGAAATAAATTAATTCTAATCATGAAAACTCAAATTAATTAATCGAGCTTATTTTTTTCAACTTAATCCAATTGATTAAACACATTCAAACTGTATCTTATTTTTTTAAAACTCATAACATATAATTTTTTTAAATATTAATGTCCATATATTCTAACAAATTTGGAACATATTAAGCCTAGCTCGTAATCAAACACAAATTAAATTTGAAGAGAGTTTATATATTTTCAAACCTTTAATATCAACTTCATCTCCTTCTTTACAGTTACAGAGGAAGTCACTGACACTATGCGGTGACAGTTCTGCACGGCGAACACACAAACTGAGTGTCTTGCCATCAGAAGAATCTCCATCTCTGCATGATGCAATGGAGAAAACGTTATCATCACCCTGCAAGACTATATATAGTTAGTAGAGAAAAGCATAAAATTAAATCACAAACATGAAAATTAATGCACTAAAACAAGCTTACCGGATGTAAAATTACTCGAAGATATTGGCCTTCCACGAAATGAAATTTGCCTCCGTGATCGAGTATGATATGGCAAATCTCTCCCAGCTCGTCTTTGGGGCCAACAAGAGTCTTATTTGAGATAACTTTTGTTTTGTAAAGTTGGCCTGCTTCGTCGATGTTCGGAGTTGCCTTGTTGGCAACCTCAGCTTCTGTAGCCTCGCCTGTAGCACTGCATTTTGTAGCTCGTTGTGCAGACATGCAGAGATCCTTGTGGTAATTATACTTGAAATGCTGTTGTATCTGATCATTTGTCAATGATAAACACGGCGAGGATTTCGGCACATTGTTCCTCAAGTTCAGATTACTGAAAATCTGCATAACAAGAAAATATATTAATGAATGAGCTAGCTAGCTACTACTTCATTAATAATTATTACATTATGCCTTCCAAGTTCATATATAGACACACACGTACAAAATTGAACAAATTATAGACTATATATGGCTCATATCTCACGGTAGGGATTCATATCTTATAGGGCTAGGATTTTGTATTGTATAAATTGAGCATCTAAATAGTTTAGGATCTCGATATGGTTAGGATCTGGATAGGCTTGCATTTTTTTTATTTTATATATAACTCTGTTGTTTTTTATGAGAGACAGGTGAATAAGAAAAATACAATTGCTTCACTCGTGAGAGTGTAAGCACACCGTCAAACTTCGTATTTGCGTTGTCTTTTTACTCTCTCTTTTGATTTCTCTGGCAATTCTCTATTTTTTTTTTGCTAACAAAATACAACAACAAAAGGAGAAAATTATAAAAGGATAAACATGTTCACCCGTGAGCAAGGACTATGAAACCCTAAACCCCTCACAGGGCGCATCTCAGCATGCATGACACTGCAAAAGCCAGCCCTGCAATCAACCACGACCAAAACCTTAGCTTTATATATATAGATATAAAAAATATATTAACAACACAAGCATGTGTATGAATAATTAATGCAAAGGATGTTAGTGAATTAATATATATATGGATATATACGTGAGAGCCATTTCGGAGTTTCAACAACGCAAACTGAAAGGTATGAAGAGTCGATGGTGCAGCGAGGGACTCCAAACCCTAAAGCTATATATAGAAGAGAAATGAGGGGGACTGGGGTCACGTACCCCTTCTCATTTGGGTGTGAATGCCTAGACCTTTTGAGCTATTGTTGATCAATATAAGCTATATTACCACTGCAAAAGAATTGGCAGATTAATTCGCTGTCTTATCATCTGTAACATCGGAAGCTGATATCCCTACCAACAACGTATAAAACAAGTTCGTGTGAACACCTATGGCGTGGATCTTCTATGAATACACAAAACTTCAGGAGAGTTTTTAATTTTTCCCCTAATAAAATAAAATAGTAAAAAGAAATTTTTTTTATCTAAATTTATCATCATTTAGATTAATTAATATTGATAAAAATTAAATATTTTAATAGTAAATTTTTTTGAAAAATAATCAATATTGTGTTATGAAACATTAATTTATGTTATTCATTTTCCCATGTAATATTGTACATAATGCACAAAAAGTGAATAAGAAGTTGACTATTTCACTTCTCTCCGCTTGAGTATTGTGATTATTTTTTTAATCAATTTTATAACATATTGATTAATATTAATATTTATAAATTAATTATTAAATATATTTAATGATTATCATTTTTCCCGACAATGTTTGTGGGTCGATGTTTAGTTTGTTTTGAGGGAAAGAGCTCACAGAGCTAATTTATTAGAAACAAATAAGCGAATAACAAGGAGTCAACAAATACAAACCAAAACAAGAAGGCAGAAAATACAGGAAAAAAAACAAAACAAAGACAGGGAAAGAACCTAACTAAAGGAACCAGGAAGAAAAAGAGAAGGTAACATGGAAATTCCATTCTTCTTCAGCTGCTTCATAAGCCAATAGGGGAGCTCCCTGCCACAATGAAACAAAGTAAGAGCGTGCGAGTTGAGACCATACAATGCCAACGCAGAAGCAGCTGACATCCAGGTTTGAGGGATAACATAGATTCTAGGAAGACCCAAATCCACCACATAATCATTGATGCTATCAATCAAAGGATTGAGTCTCCAAGAGTGCTGCCGATTGCTAGCCTGAAGAATATTATGCAAAGCAGAACTGGCGATAAAAATGGTTTTGATGGGGATATCTGACACAAACGCACAACCCAAAGCAACCAAGAGCGCAAGAGCCTCAGCCTCAATGATGGACTCAGCAGAGTTGTTACAGCAGCCAGCAAGGATGAATTGAGAATTCGAGTCAGCAATGAAGAAGCCGGCGCCAAACAGGTTCGAGTCATTGTTACCAGCATTGGCTACAAAGATAAATGGGCTGTTAGTATAAGAGAAGTTATTAATTATAAGTTACTTACCAATTTGAGAACACTTGGACTAAGAATATTCTCGGACGTGGTTAACAGCTCGAACAGGGATAAGCTGAAAATCAGGAGCTTCACTTTTGAATACAAGATTGCATCTTGCCTTCCAAATTAACCAAGAAGCAGCAGCAATCACCGACTGAGTATGCTTGTCAAATTCCACATTAGCCGGGCAGATCCAATTCCCAGACATGAAACCATTCTGAAAGCTAATTTGTTTACCGATAACATTGCCGATCAAAGTCCAAACCAAGTGAGCCTTAGGACAGGTATTAAATAAATGCTCAACAGTTTCAAAATTAAGATTGCAAAACTTATAAAGGGTTCGGGGCCCAAGATTCAATCTGTAAAGATAATCATAAGTTTTAATACCATTATGAAGAAGCAACCAAATAAAATGTTTAGGCCTGGGAGCAATATGTAAACGCCAGATATTACCCCAACCATCCCAAGGCACCAAGCAACCAACAGAATTATTAAAGTGAGAGTAAACCATTGAGGTGAGCTTATGTTTTCAAGATTTAGGAAACCAAGCCCAATTATTAGTATTGCCACTGCAGAATTTGTCATTAGTAAGAAAATCAAGATTTAGAAAATTACCGAAAACATCATGAAGCCGAGCAACATTCCAGGAGCTATCCACAAAGAAATCTAATAAAGTCATTGAATCCAAATTCTGATCCATATTCATATAAGTGGGTTTAAAGGCTAAAGGAATATCGAGATACCAAGGGTCCTTCATTAAATCAGTAGACACAGGATTAAAGTGAAACAGCCAGAGATGAGGCATAATAGCATCAACAACATGCCAAAGACCCCTAAAAAACCAAGAACAGTTGGCCGGAATGGAATCAGTCCAGAAATTTACCTTACCATACTTAGCCATAAGAATGTCCACCCATATCACATCACGATGATTAAGATAACTAATCACATTTTTCGCCATTAAAGAGATTTTGGTAGCACGCAAGTTACGGATCGAGAGGCCCCCCTCAGCATGATCAAGAGTAATATCTATCCAACTAACCGAGCTCATGCCCTTTCGATTGCCACTCTTAGACCAGAAGAACTTCCTAGCAGCCTTAGTAATGGCATCCAAGATAGTATCAGGGATGGGGTAAACAGACAAGTAGTACACAGGTGTAGACATAAGAATAGCATTGATGAGAATTGTTTTACCTGCCATGGATATATGCGAATGGTTCCAGAAAGACACGAGCTTCTCAATTTTGTTAAGGAGGTTGGCAAACGTAGGAAGATAAATTCTTTTAGGAGAAATGGAGATCCCTAAATAGGAAAAGGGGAAAGTTCCTGCTCGAAGGCCAAGAATTTGACAGATGCTATTTCTAAGTCTACAATTAAACTTGGTAGGAAAATGAATATCAGATTTGGTTTTATTGACCCGCTGACCAATAAGTCTCTCATAGATACTAAGGCAAAGATTAATATTACGGGCAGCTTTCCTAGAAGCCTGAGTGATGAGAATCAAATCATCAGCGTACATAAGATGATTAAATTTGTATCTCAAAGCAGTATTAAAACCAGGAATCATGTTATGCCTCAAGGAAAAATTTAGAAGAGCTGTCAAGTTTTGGGCAGCGATAATAAACAGATAGGAGGACAGGGGATCCCCCTGACGAAGGCCTCTAGAAGACTTAATCCAAGGAGTAGGCTGCTTATTGATCAGGAAGGAGAAAGAAGCAGAACTAAAACAAGCTTGGATCCACTTAATCCACTTACTAGGGAAGTTCATCCGATACAGAGTGGCAAGAATTGCATTCCAACTCAGTGAATCATAGGCTTTTTCAATATCCAATTTGACTAACATCCTAGGGGGGCTCTTAATGTCTCGATCAATCGAATGCAACACCTCTTGCAAGGCAATGATGTTATCAAACGGACTGCGATTAGCAACAAAACCACATTGTTCATGACCAATAATACGAGGAAGCAAATTCTTAAGACTATTGGCAAGAATTTTGGAAATGATCTTATAACAAACATTGCAAAGAGATCTGGGCCTATAATCTGAAATAGTCTTAGGGTTAGAATTTTTAGGAATAAGCGTAATATAAGTCCGACCCCAAGAATTCGGAATAACAGAATTCTGAAAAAAGAAGTTGATAGCATTGAAGAGGGAATCACCAATATCATTCCAAAAGAAGCGGTAAAATTCAGAATTAATACCATCAGGCCCAGGACTCTTACCAGAGGGGAGGGACTGGAGGGCAATGAAAACTTCCTTTTTAGTGACATCCTCAGTAAGAAAATTACCTTCCGCAAGGGAGATCAAGGGGAGATCGTCTAGAAGAGCCTGAAAAATTTCTGACACCGAAGCAGAAGAGGATTCAGTCCACAAGTTAGTGAAAAAATCACAAAAAACCTTCTCAATACCACCGCGGTCAGTGAGACAATTCCCACTAGAATCCAAAATAAAGGAAATGTTATTATGATGATTGCGGCAACGAATTGAGTTATGAAAGAGGCTAGTATTGCGCTCTCCACTCTGGATCCACAGTAACCTAGCTCGCTGAGCCCACTTAGAAGAGATTTGCCTTTGAAGTGCTGCAAGATGATTATAAAGAGGGTTAAGAGCATTAGAGGAAGTAGTACTAAAGCCATTTAAGGATTCAGAGGCCTCAGTCTCCATGATCTCTTTCTCGATCCTGATAATAGTAGATTCAATGAAGTTCAAGCCCCTGCTTTTCCAGGAAAGGATATAATGTCTGGTATGACAAATAAGATGAGAGAAAGCATGCATGGGGTTAGAATGAGGGGAAAAATTCCAAGCCTCTCTCACAGCATTATGACAACCAATATAATCAAGCCAGTAGTTATCAAACCGGAAGATTTTATCAGTGGGCGAAGAGCGACTAGTAAGAGTAAGAAGAAGAGGAGCATGATCAGAAAAAAGGCGGGGCAAATGCTTAAGAAAATACGAACCCAACACAGCGGTACAACAAAAATTGAGCAAACACCTATCCAGGCGTGCCCATTTCCTTGCTAAACCCAATTGATTATTACACCAAGTGAAGCTGGAACCTGAAAAGTTGACTTCCAGAAGATTATTAGAATCAATAAAATCAGAGAAAATACGAGCTTTACGCCGATAATACGAATGAGAACCACCCTGAAACTCATTAAGAGACACAATAGAATTAAAGTCTCCAATAAGTATCCAAGGATAGTTAATAGAAGCAATATCAGTTAACTCAAGCCAAACAAAGGACTGCTCCTGAATACGAGAGGGATTATAAACGGTGGACAAGATCCAAGTCTCATTTCTAGTACTAGTAATTACCAGATGAAGAATGTACCTCGATCTGGCAAAAGGAGTAACAATACCTAACTGTTTTTGCCAGATGACGAGAATCCCACCAGAGTACCCATCAGCAACAATGGCAGCCCACGCCCAGTTGCGACCAAGTTTGGAACAAAAGGTGTCGAGCCTACCATTATCAGCTCTAGTTTCCACCAAGCAAAAGATGATAGGATTGAGCTTCTTAAGCAAGAACCTAACACGCGAAGAGGTATCCCGCCCGGATATCACCCTACAATTCCAGCACACAAGTTTAGTGGTTGTATCAATCATAAAACCGAAATAGTGAGAGAAACAAAGAAGAACTGCCAAAAGGAAAAAGAAACAGAGACAAAAAAGCAAATAGGGGATCCTAGAAGGAGGGGCCAGGACCCTGGACCTCCTCCCCTCCCTGGTCAAGCCTTCCTTTCTTGGGCAACGAAGCTAAAGATTGTGGAACTCTACGGACCAGAGCTTCCTTGCACAAACCAAACTGATATTGCTTCAAGGTCATAGAGTCATCTGGCTCTCCAGGATCATCATACTCTGACATTTCACTGTCACTACCCTCCCCGTCATCTCCGTCAGATTCACTACCACCAGAGTCACTCATAGAATGGTCAGAAACAACAGATGAGGGAGAGGGAAATAAAACCTCTTTGACTTAATCAACAACCATCTCATGTGAGGAGGAAATGCGGTTATTGGGTGTACTATCCCCTTGATTATCAGAAACTCTTAGCACATGAGGATGAGCCGGGGACTGATGGGATAATAGGAGCTGTCTCTTGGGATCTGCAGAGGTATTGGAACTAGGGCCAGGATCCACAGTGACAGGGGGGCAGGAGGATATTGGAACTTGAGGAGCCTCACCAATTGAAGGCTCAAGGTCTCAAGGAGAGTGAACAACAGTGCTAGGCGTCAAGTCAACATCAATCTCTCCCAAATGAGCCGTGCCTCGTTATCGGTTCCCCATGTGATCGCTTCTGCCGCGTGAGGAGAGGCTTCCACGTGACAGATGAATCGGCCCAGTATGCTGTAGGCCAGTGGGCCGGAGAGAGAAGGGTCGGTAACACCCGCATGCGCCTCACGTGATGTCAGGCGTCCAACACCACCACCGACACCTGCGCGACCACCACCTCTCCCTCTCCGGCGTGAGACAAGCATCCAAGGTCCAAAGTTCAATTCAGTAGTCTCATCCGGATGGTCATCGCCGGTATGGCACATGGGATCAATCATCGCCTCCAAGCCATCGTCCATGGGATCCATTCCCGCCCCTGCCTCCAGCCCTTTCGATCCACTAGGGGTCTTCAAAGGGGGTGACGAGGAGTGGTTGATGTCTACGGAGCTCCGGCGGCTGCAATGATTCGAACCATGGCCAACCATCCCGTAGAGATAACAGAACGTAGGGAGCTTTTCATAAAGCACGACGACAAACACCCGATGAGCATCATCTCCAATCCAGAAACCTTGCTTCAAAGGTCTGGTCAGATCAATCTCCACACAGATGTGTGCAAACTTCGATCGAGAAAGAGTAGAGGTATAATCATCAATCTTTAACAACCGACCCAGAGAACCAGAGATAGTCTCCAGAGATTCACCATCCCAAAACTCCACTGGAAGATTATGAAGCTGTACCCAAACCATGGCCGTAGATAGCTTAGCAAAAGCAGGTTCGAAGAAAGGTTTCCAAGGAGCAAGCTGAAGAATGGCTCCATTGACAGACCAGGGACCTTCAAACAAGAGCTTTTGAGAGTTTTCATCCGAATCACACCTTATTAACAGGTAACCATTTGGCAGATCAGATATAGCAATTTCACCAAAATTAGCCCAACGAGTAAGAAGGATTTCCTTGGTCTGTTCGAAGGGAGGAGGTTTGCCAAAGAACTTGCCTATCAACGAATGCTGAAAGCGCAGACGAGCCCTGGCCATAGCATCTCCGTCGAAGCGAATGAACTCAGAAGTAGAAGCCTTAATCCGGTGAAGCACCGGTCCATCAACAAGAGGCGAAGGGTTAGAAGGACGATTCTTGACAGCAGCTGCTATCTCCGCCCACGAAGGAGGGGCCAGAGATGAGGAAGGGCCCCCACTTGCCATGGCAAGGGGGGAAAGTGAACAAAAAGGTCGTCGGATTCATCGGTTGTGGTCCTTGTGGATATATACATTTGGAATAAATCATCCCCTGTGGATAAAAACATGATAGGAGCCTTTTCTATCAACCACAATTTACATAAACATTTATCTTAATAGACACTAATATCTTAAATAAATACATCACCTGACAAGGAACTGGCTTGTGATATTGCAAAGATTATTATATTAAGTTAGGGCTTATATTATGAGAGATTAAAATTTTAAGTGGACAACAGTTGATCTACTTCTCAATTAATTTGACTCCATTATTTTGGCGTAATTTTCAACATTTATGGTTTTAGAATGGACAGATAAGTGACATATATGATTCTATAATGTGAAAAATTTGAAATTGACTATATTGAGGTCAAGGATATCAATTTGATTGTTGTCATAGATATCAATTTACCTGCATGGTTGATAGTTGTATTCAGGGTTGATTTTTTGTGTAAACTGAGCCCTAAACTAAATTATGAAGTAAAATTTAAATAATTTTATTAAATAACAAATTATATGATAAAAATAAAAAATATATATAGATCATAAATATATAAGATAAATCAAAGTTTTATATTTAAAAATTAAGATTTATGTTGATAAAATAATAATAATAATAAATACAAAATTAAATAGAATCTTTTAAAAAATCATGAATTGTAGAGCCCTAGGCACATGTCATAGTTGCCTATACCTAAGGGCGGCCTTGGTTGCATTGTTCACTATCAACATCACTGGACACGACAGATATGGAAAATAAAGAATTTTATTTTCTTATTATTCAACAATAGTTATAAGCAATATATTTATGGAGATGCATCACATACTGAGGTAGCTGATGATGATGTGGTCTAGTGATGATGACACGACAAAAGATGATGTGACGAGATGATAAAGATTATCTTTGGAGGAGCTTCAAGGTGGTAAGAAAATCCCAAGGAGAATATATTTGATGAGAGCCCATTTGTGAGAGACCAAGTTTGGAGTAAAGATTGATTAAAGGCCAAACTTGAACAAGTTATCTTTGGTAAGCACCTAATTGGTTGGAGATCATGCACGCAAAGTTTGAATGAAGCTAAATAAGTCGGGTGTCTTCAAGCTATTTTTAGGGAAACTTTAAAATGAATTGAAGACCAAGCATAGAAAATTGAAGACCAAAGATAGAAACCAAAAGATATTTATGGCAGAACTTTTGCATGAGGCTAAATTAGGTGCGGCTCAAATTAGTGGAGACCAAGATTAATTGAAGACTACCTTAGCCGGTTGGAGATTTGATGAAGATCACATGGAGCTAATTGAGGGTGGATTAAAGGCCAAATTTGGATGCATGAGTGAAGACCAAATTTGGTAAATTAAAGATTGAGATTGATGAAGATCACATGTGAAGACCCATTATAGTATGATTCATGTATGGGCGTATGTGAAGAACCGGAAGTGTTCTTGCTAGTATGACAATGGAGTTCAACTGGTTATTGTTGTCACTAGAATTCATGAAAATTCGTCCATCTTCAATTAAATTAGGAGCGTTAAAGCGGGCCTGAGGTCGAATTGGAACTGAGTTGGTGTTAGTAGGCGGGTCAAATTGCAACTCAGTTAAGAGACGATTTATGTGAAGGACTATATAAGGCCTTGCTTATGAATTTATGATGAGAGAGAGAGAGAGAGAGTAGGTATGGAAGTATCAGTCTGTCTCGTGAGAGTGAGAGGGAGCTTATTGTCCATGGTGCTTGTGGTGGAGATTGATGAAGTCATGATCAACGAGAGGTTGATCGAGAGAGTTTTTGGATTGAAAATTTTAGATCATTGTTTACCTCGTAGGTATGGAATAATCACTATAGAAACACTTCAAATTTAATCACAAACATGAAAATGTGCTTAAACAATTGATGAGCTTTTTGTTAAGCAAACCTCATATAATGCTAGGATCGTAACATTTTTATAACTATTATATGAGCAATGAACGAAAAACCTTAAATTCCAATCAGATTCATTTCTATAGTCATGAGGAAGACTCTCTTTGTACAAATTTATAATTAATTTATATATATTTAATGAAAAAAAAAAATCAATTTTACATAATTTAAACCTAATTCAACACCACTGAATTGGGATCTTTGTTTTGCGATCCATTACGTAAAAATATATTATCTTTGATCTCTTAAACTGATTAAGTAAATTTTAGCTCCAATAAAACAAAACATACCAACAAACATTAGAAACCAAAAGAGAGTAAAACATTATCTTATACCAAATACATTTATTAATATCCTCACCGTGATGGATCTAATGGGTATAAACCCTAATTTATAACCCTGGATCATCTTGCTTGGAGATTGCTTAGGAACAAAGAAAGTGGCGGAAGCGTACCTGCACTTGAATCCATTGATTATGATGAAAGTGATTGGGTCTTGTGGTTCTTCTCACTGATCACACGCAGAGAGGGGAGATGGGAACCCTAATTCAGAAAACCTAATTCTGAATCTCAAATCGTTGCATGCTCAGTCAGGGACCACACCCTATTTATAAGAAATTCTTTATGAGGCTAATTACAAATCTGCCCATCATAGATTTGACAATTTTGCCCCCAGGAATTCTACACAACATATGATTAATATGTATATCCACACATTTAAAATTAGATAATTAGGACCAAATTCAAACTTGAATCAGATCACAATTTGGGTCCATTCAAAACTTGAATATAATAAGATATACACAATTATAAACATTAGTTGTGTACGTCTACACAACTTATGCACATAAGTCCTTATATCCCTATATATTGTGTGGTCCACAACCCAACAATCTCCCACTTGGACCATACAATCATGCACCTTCGGGAATTCAAAATTATATATAAATTACTATCAACAACCAAATGTAATTACAACTGAAAAATTATCAAAATCAATCACGTCCATCAGCTTCATCTATACATGGAACATAGGGGCAGTCGTCGCCAGTAAAATGCAACTAAACCCACCATGCTCACACATACCGACTTAACTAACGACATAGATAAAGTGTGGATGTGTAGCATGGAAATTACAAGCTAATGTGATCTACGCTTGTCTATTTCCAATTGGTCCAACTTTAAAGTCTTTATGAGATCATAGTTCAGAGCAAAAATAAACGATAAACTTTATAAAAAATTAATCAAAAGTGTCATGACATCAACATGAATATTAAGCTATGAAAAATAAACTCCAACTAATCAGAAGCATTCATACTAGCGACGCCCATGCTAGCAATATGTTCATGAAAAACTGTAGGCGCCAATGCTTTTGTAAGCGGATCCGCAACCATGGAATTTGTCCCTATAAGCTCAATACTAACAAAGCCACTCTGAACCCTTTCTTTAACAGCTAAGAACTTAATGTCTATATGCTTAGACCTAGAAGAACTTCTGTTGCTGTTTGAGAACAAAACTGCTGCTCTATTATCACAATACAATGTCAAAGGTCTCTTTATGCTTTTGACAACTAGTAATCCTTTAACGAAATTGCGCAACCAAATAGCATGACTAGATGCCTCATAACATGCGATGAATTCTGCCTCCATGGTTGACGAAGCAACCAAGGATTGCTTGGCACTTCTCCATGAAACAGCACCACCAGCCATAGTGAAGATGTAACCAGATGTCGACTTACGACTATCCAAGCATCCAGCAAAATGGGAGTCAGAATACCCAATGATCTCAAGCCTATCCAACCTCTTGTATGTGAGCGCATAATCCTTTATCTTCTGAAGATATCTAAAGACCCTTTTGGCTACAACCCAATGTTCTCTACCTAGATTAAATTGATATCTTCAAAGCATTCCCATTATAAATGCCAGGTCAGGATGGGTACAGACCTGTGCATACATAAAACTTCCTACTGCAGATGCATAGGGAATGTTCTGCATGTATTCGGATTCAATTCTTTCCTTAGGACACTGTTTTGAACTAAATTTATCTCTGTTCAACACGGGGGTATCATGAGGCTTACAGTTCTGCATGCTAAATCTTTGAAGTATTTTCTCAATATAGATCTTCTGAGATAAACTCAAAGAGCCTTGTGAACGATCACGATGAATCTAGATCCCTAATACGAAAGATGCTTCACCAAGATCTTTCATCTCAAAACTTTCAGAGAGAAATTTCTTATTTTCCCAAAGGATCCCTTTATCACTGCTGGTAAGCAGAATGTCATCAACATATAGAATCAAAAGTATGTACTTACTCCCATTGAACTTGTGATACACACAATCCTCAATAGTGTTCACCTCAAAACCAAATGAGAGAACAATATGATTAAACTTTTAGTACCATTGTCGGGAAGCCTGTTTACGCCCATAGATAGATTTCTTAAGTTTACAAACCATTTGATTGGTCTTCCCAGCGACTAATCCCTCCGGCTGCATTATATAAATGGTCTCCTCAATGTCTCCATTAAGAAAGGCGGTCTTTACATTCATCTGATATAGCTCAAGATCCAAATATGCCACAAGTACCATAATGGTCCTAAAAGAGTCTTTTACAGAAATAGGAGAAAAAGTCTCTTTGTAATCGATGCCCTCCCTATGAGTAAATCCTTTCGCAACTAGACACATCTTATACCTTTCAACATTGCCTTGTGAATTCCTTTTGGTCTTAAAGACCCATTTACATCCAATAGGTTTCACACCTTCTGGCAATGGGATAAGGTCCCAAACGTCATTGTCTTTCATGGATTGGATTTCCTCACCCATAGCTTTGATCTATTTATAAGAGTTTGAACCATTAATTGCCTCACTAAAGGTAACTGGATCATTTTCCATTGAGTCAACATATTCTTTATGCTCATGGAGAAATACCAAATAGTCATCCGAAATTGGATTTCTCCTTACTCTTGTGGACCTTCTTAGAGGCACCGGTTCTTTTTGAATTTGAGGTTGAATGTCTTGCTCCTCACCAATAACTGGTTGAGTATCCTCTTCTTGATGGGTAGGAATAACATCATCTCTATCATGTATTGAATGTTGCGTTTGAATGACAACAGGAAAAGAAACCTGATTGTGATCCTTAGCAACAACAGAGAAAGATGTATCCAAATCCTCCCCAAAGACAAAATCATCACTTTGATTCTCCTCCCCAACCTCAACATCCTCAAAAAACCGGGCATTTCCTGTTTCAAAAAAGGTTTTTGATGTAGGATTATAAAACTTAAAGCCTCTTGATTTTTCAGAGTACCCTACAAAATAGGTACTTATTGTCCTTGCATCCAGTTTTCTTTCATTAGGCCTATAAGGCCTTGCCTCAGCTGGACAACCCCAAACTCATAAATGACTTAGGATAGGTTTCTTTCAAGTCCATAATTCATAATGGGTCTTCTCAGTAGCCTTAGTGGGAACTCTATTTAGGAGATAGACTACGGTCTTTAATGCTTTACCCCAGAGAGAGTTAGGCAATGTTGTATGAGTAATCATACATCTTACCATATCTTTAAGGGTTCTGTTTTGCCTCTCTGCCACACCATTCATGCTAGGACAACCTGGCATGGTGTATTGAGGAATGATTCCACACTCCTCTAGGTATTGAGCAAAAGGGCCTGAACGTTGCTCGCCTGATCCATCGTACCTACCGTAGTATTCACCAACATAATCAGATCTAACGGCCTTTATATTCTTGCCCAATCGATTTTCAACTTCTGCCTTAAATGACTTAAAAAAGTCCAAAGCCTTTGATTTCTCATGTAACAAGTAGAGGTAACCATAACGAGAGTAGTCATCAATGAACGTAATGAAATATCGTTGACCGTTCCAAGATGCCTTAGGGAAAGGTCCACAAATATCGGTATGTATAAGTTCTAAGACTTCTTTACTTCTCTCGGCCCCCACTTTCCTTTTGTTTGTAGTCTTTCCTTTAATACACACACTATTGTTGGTTTTGTCAATTACATCAAGAATTCCATCTCTTACAAGCATGTCAATTCTCTTTTCAGAGATGTGACCCAAATGCTTGTGCCATAATGAGTATGAATTTTTATTTTGTAATCTACGTTTTATTCCTTTAGTTTCAGTATTATGGGATTCATTGTTTGTATTAACCATATCAAGCAAATAAAGATGATCATTTTCACTTAATGTACTGGTTCCAACCAACATCGAATTAAAATGAAGAACACATCTTTTATTACCAAATGAACAAAAATAACCTTCTTTGTCTAAAACTGAAATAGAAACTAAATTCCGTCTGAAGGATGGTACAACAAATGTGTTATTCAATTCTAAATAAAAACCAATATGAAGTAACAATTTAAAAGTCCCTACGCCTACAACTTCTGCCCTTCAAGTCCCCATATAGATGTATCTTTCACCATCACTCGGTGTTCGACAGTTCAGGCAACCCTGCATTGATACATTTATGTGAGTTCTAGCAGCTGAATCCAACCACCAAGTATATCCAGGAACTGAAACCAAATTAACTTCAGTACAAACTTGAGCAAAAAATATACCTTTCTTTACGCGCCAAGCCCGATACTTAGGGCAGTTTTTCTTTACATGAGAAGCCTTTTTACAGAAGAAGCATTTCAAATGAGAGATAGGGCTTTCGCCTCATTAGCCATCAAGCATCCATTCACATAATTAGACTCAAATAGATACGATTGCAAAGAAGAAATCAATTAAAGCATAAGAGATCCAACAACCAAAGTCATAAAATATAAACCCTAAAGTTCAACTATCCCCAAGCATCTACAAATTAGCCCTCCATTAATGGAGGGCAAGCATCCAAGATACAAAGAATAGAGGTAAACATAAGATCCATGAAAATCCCTTTGTTAATCCCTAGGATGGAGTGTCGTCCAAGTAGCTTCCATGCATGCTGCCAAGATGAACTCGATGGCTATGACCTTTGACCCCCTTGAATGCTGGGCCAAATCCCTCTCGAAATCTTGCCTATGGTGCTAGAGATTTGACCCTTTTCTTCCTCAATGTTTCCTCTAAAAATTACCCCAAAGAATAGAAAGATAGAATGAATGATTCCCTAGAAATCCTCTTAAGTTTTATTTTTCTCGACTGCTTACAGGTTGATTACGAGCGTAAGGACTAGGCCGTAAGGGAACTGGAGAAGATTGTCATAACTAGAACCCTTATGGTCGTAAGGCCTATCCTTAAGGTCTTTTGATTTTGTTACGGTCCAACTTACAATTGTAAGCATTGGATCATAAGCTTCACTGTTTTATTTCTTGCGACTGCCCTTATGTACGAGCATAGACTGCGGTTGTAAGCTCCTCTGGATGGTCTTTACGGACATCTTTATAGGTGCAAAACTTGCCCGTAAGGTCCTTTGACTTGGCTCTGAATTCTCCTTATGGGTATAAGCGTGCCTGCAAGGTCTTTTGGAATAGACTTACGGACGTAATTAAGGATGACCATAAGTTGCCCTAGTTTGCCTTGTCCTTAATACAATGATGCCGAGAGAAGTCCAAACTCATCGTTTTGAGCCTAGAATGCTTCCTTTGGCTCTCCCTTGTCTTTAAGCACTGCCCTAAGCCTGTTAATAGAAAATACATGATATTTACCATCAAATTCCACATTATGGTTCTAATACATGCCAAATGAGTGTACAAATAGATGTGAAATATATGAACATTATAATCATTAATCCACTCAAGATGATTGAGGGAGGAGAACTCTCAACTCCAAAGTACCGCATTGTTAGGCTTACTCACAATCCCCTTCAATCACGGCACGTTTATGCTAGTTGGGTATTTTGACTCGTCACAAAGCACATCATACATAAGAATTAAGGCTTTCGTCTCATTAGCAATCAAGACAAACAAAACACAAAATTAGATTCAAATAATATGGATTGCAATTAAAGAAATAATTAAAATAACATGATCTACAACCAATAACAAAATAAAATAAAACCCTAGAGTTTAATTATGCCCGAACATCTACAAAATTAGTCATCCATTAATGGAGGGCAAGCAAACATCCAAACAACAAGACACAATGAGAATAAAAAAAGATATGAAAACCCCCTTCTCAATTGTGTCGAGAGATAATTACCGAAGAACGCCAGAGGACTTTCCACAAACGTCAGCAAGCTAATCTTGACGGCTACAATCCTTCTTATTAAAGATAGAAATGCTAAATCTCACTCTAGAATCGCCCCCAAAGCCCTAGAAATTTGCCCCTTTCTTCCCCTTAGCCTCGACTTTGAATAGAATAAAAAAAATACCCGAGAAACCCTTGTCAAGAATATTTATACTGTGCCACTTTTGGGATGCTTATTGGTATAAGAATATGGTCATAAGGAGATGGCGATGATGTGTCACGAGTCTTATGGGATCATTTACGGCCGTAAGGTATTCAGTATGATGTTACGATCCAATTTACATCCATAAGTGCTGGGCCGTAAGTTCTCTATATGCCCCTTGTGACTGCGTTACAGGTATATGCTTTACTCGTAAGCTCCTCTGGATGATCCTTGCTGTCCGGTTTACAGGTGTAAGTCCGGGTTATAGGCGTAAGTTCAGCTTATGGGTGTAAGCCTGCTCGCATGTCCCACTAAATGTCTTTATGCTCCTCCTTACGGGCATAAGCATGCCCGAAAAGTTCTTTAGAAGAGGCTTATAGTCGTAAGTAAGGCGTTAAGGTGCCCGTAACTTGTCCTTAGTTGATTGATGCCGAGAGAGTTCCATCTTCATTATTTTGGCCCTAGAATACTTCTTTTAGCTCTATCTCATCTTTAAGCACTGCTTGAAGTATGAGATTGCAAAATATACCATATTTAACATCAAATTCCAAAATAAAACTCTAATACATGTCTAATGAGTGTACAAAATGATCTTAAATGTTATATAATTGTACACTCATCAATATTTAATGAAAAAAAAAATATTTTTACATAATTTAAACCTAATTAAACACCATTGAATTGGGAGCTATGTTTTTCGATCCATTAAGTGAAAATATACTAGCTTTGATCTCTTAAACTAAGAAATTTTTGTTGGTTTTACCTCTTTAAAATGATATAGGAACTAATTATATATGTAGCCTTACAGAGGTATGCGTGCAACTCTATCTAATCTTTGAAGTGTTTTCACTAATCCTGATAACGAACCGAACCTGAATGAGCAGAGCCCAGTTCGAGTTCAGTTTGAAATTCTAATTTTTAGCTCGAGTTCGGTTTAGGTTCGAAATTCTAATCTTTGTTCGAATTCGGTTTGAGTTTGAAATTTCGGTTCGAGTTCAATTCAAAAAACTGTAAATATGCTAAATTCATAAATTTGTAACAAATTATGTAAATTTCTAACAAATTACATAGACTTGGAACAAATTACATAATTACAAATTACAAATCCAAAATCCAACCAACAAACTAACCACCTACTCAAAAATTCAAACTTTAAAATGAAATTAGCAAAAAAAAAAAAAAAAGTCCAAAAATACAATACACACAAAAGATTTTCCACAAAAGAAAGAGAAATTAATCAAAACCAAAACAAAACATCTCCACCAAATTTCTCATACTTTCCTCAAATTAATTGCTATTTTCTTATCTGATCCACAAAGCCAAACCTAAATCTTTATGGCCTCCTCTTGCCTTCCCCTTGACTTCTTTTCCTCTCAAATGGTCAAACCCATAAAGTTCCTCAGAGTCAGGTAAGAACTAACAAGAGCTCAAACGAAGAAGAAAAAGCCAAGCCGATCCCTTTAACAAAGTCAGGTAAGCCGATCGTTTTAACAAAGTCAGGTAAAAAGAAGATCATTAGAGATTTTCCACAAGATATTGAGGGATTAATTAGATGTCGGTGGAAAGAGATTGCCAAACCTCTAAGGTGAAGATGGTGCTCGGCGCAACTCGCAATGGTTTTCACGGGATCTCTCTCTAGGGTTTCAAGATAGTGGCGGCGAGGGTGTAGTCTGTGGGGAGACGGGGGCGTGGGGAGTGGATTTAGCGCAAGCCGCCACAACTCACGAGTTGTGATGATTTTTTGCTCTTTTTGGCCCGGGTGAGGGCGAGGATACCTAACAAATTTCAACTGTTGGATCAAATGATCCACATTCTCTACACTTGATCTTCATGAGACGATCTTCAATTTCATCCTTTTTGTGATGATCTTCAACTTCTTCCTTTTCTTTATTTAGACCATCTTTTCTTTGAAATTTCTTGCCTTGTGTCTTGTATCTTCTAAGCATGTCATGCATCTTTCTTGACAAGAAAAACAATTTCTCTATCCTCTTAGGTCTTCATCTTACCGTTATAACTGACCTGTTGTAACTCCTTCTACATTTTTATTGCTTCAACCTTCAAGGCTATATCTTCTATTCTTCTTTTCGAGGATTAAGGTTCATCTCATATGCTTGCAAAGACCCCATCAGCTCATCTAGTTTCATAGTTGAAATATCTCTTGCTTCTTCTATTGCCAAAATTTTTGCATCAAATCTTCTTGGGAGTGATCTAAGAGTCTTCCGGACTAGCTTTTTATCCAGTACTCCTTGCCGAGCTGGTAGGCTTGATTTTGCAATGTCCATCAATTTGGCATTAAACATGGCTATCGTCTCATCTTCTCCCATCACGAGATTTTTCGAACATAGTTGTTAACATTTGAAGTTTTGGATTCTCTTACCAAGTTGGTACCTTCATGTATGGTTTGAAGAATCTCCCAAGCTTTCTTAGCACTCTGCATGTTGCAATATACTTGAGCCCTGGGTTCTCATCAACACCCCCAAAAAAATTGCATTGAGAGCTTTTCCATTAGCATTAGCTTTGCGCATATCTTGACACTCAACGACTTTTTCTTCTTCATGATCACGTTCTCGTCTTCATCAACTAGAGTAGGAGGAGACCATCCCTCTTCTACTGACAATCCATGCACTCTCATCAATGGACTTGATAAACGCCTTCATGCGTGCCTTCCAATATGGATAATTGGATCCATTTAGCAACGGTGGTCGTGTGTCGGAGCTCCTTCTTTTCCGGCCATCAATGGAACTTGTTAGGACCTCGCCGACTTTGAAACCAAAGTCAAAAACGGCGACCAAGGCTCGATACCACTTGTTAGTTCCTCCGATTGTGGTTTGTGGGTATTAAGTAACACTTAAGCACTCATAGAAGTCTCACACAAAACCAATAAAGAAAAAAACACACAAACAAACACAAGGAGACACACAACGTTGGTAACCCGGGTCTGCGTCCCACTCGCCTACATGCGGGGGCCAAGCCCGAGATAAACAATCCACTAAAAGAGGTAAAAATAGATGAGTACAAACACTTGTCACTCACACTCTCAACAATAAAGATCACTACCCTCTCTAGATTGTTTGGTGCTCACACACTCTCCTCAAAGAGTCACTCAAGAGTCACACCTTACAATCTACGAGCAAGGTAATCTTATATAGACGCCCTCAGCGTCCCAAATATAGCACATACCTCTTTTTAGAATCTCCGCTGCTACTAATTTAAAACACGCTGAAATTAGTCGTTGCAACTCCCCTGTTGTAACATAAGTTTGCAACATGTCCCCTGATCTCGACTTGACCGAGTTCAGCTACGTTGCGGACGACCTCAAGACCCATCAACCTCCCGGTCATGCTTGAGTCCGAGTCGATGCGACCCAAATCTCCCAGATCCCATTGCCGCAACTAGCCTACCTCCTCGCTCCTCATCACACAGTCCCTCGCAAGGGGCGCTCGCCCCTTGTCGTCTTCCATGAAACTTGCCAAACTTAGTCTTCAATCCACCTAAATTTGGTCTTCAAAGATTCTCCAAACTTGATCTTCAATTTACCCAAGTTTGGTCCTCAAATCTTGCCGTTAATAGACTTCAATGATTCTCATCAAGGATTCTTCAAATCATATCTCCTTCATTCACACCATGAATAGATCTTTCTTTAATTAAGCTCCACCATATTTAGTTTTCAATCAAATCATCTAAATATGGTCTTGATATGATCTTGTCTTCAAAATGTAATGCATTGCCAAAAATAACTCCACCAAGATCTTTAAGATAGCTTCACCATGATCTTCAAGATATTTGGCTCCATGTTAGAGACTTACTAAAAATAGCTCCATCAAGATCTTCAAGATGTTTGCCTTGCACTCCAAGTCTCCTTGCCATGTCACCATGCTTGCCACATCATCAATTATGCTTTGTCACCTTGGTTGCCATGTCACTTGGTCTAGGTGTCAAATTATGCCAATAAATAGTGCGGTTGCACTAACAGAAACCAACAAAGAGTAAAACATTATCTCATACCAAATGCATTTATTAATATCCTCACCGGACTTAGCAACCTTGCAGATGCAGACACAGACACAAAACACACAAACACAAACGCAAGTGGCACTTATTAATCTATGATAAATAAAAGACATTACTCAATACCATTGCACGTACAGTGATTTAACATAAAACCATTGGGTTGAAGTTATGATCTAGTAAACTTCAACACGCCATTGATTATTTTTTTCTTCAACCGGCTAACATCTCTTCCCAAATCACACCTCTTTCCTTAGCTATTTTCCTGAAAATGTCTCCAGAATTCCGTGCATCATTGTCTTTGATCCGACAAAATATATATATGCACCTTCATCCAAAAGCGTGAAAAATTTCATCACTGTCTCGTAGATCGCGGTCGACCACGAGAGTTATTCAAGGCCGTCTCATACCTGTATAATTTTAATTAATGATCATTAATTGTAAATGATTGATGGTTTATTTATCTCAAGTATATTAGTGAAGAATCAATAGTTTATCCATTTTAATAGTGCGTACACTGAAATGGTCAATATTGTCCTTCGAGGATACAAGTGAATTCCTTTGTTGTAAAGGAGGGTGTTATAGTTGTCGGCTCCATTGATCAACCGAGGCCAAACCATTGAATTTACCTTTTTGGTACTTGTGGATCTACTGAACAATCGTTGGATGTTGCTACGAAAAGGAGCAATACCGATTCTGCGATTGCAACCATGATATGCATTAGCTTGGGATTTTTACGGAAATACCATTGTTTTCGTAAAAGGGCACGCAAAAAAATATGACAAAAACTAATTTTGTTACAAGTGAAAGAATGGTGAAAATTTAATTATAGTGTCCATGTAGAACAATAAATATATATATATATATATATATATTTATTGATAAAACAATAAATAATTATAGTGTCCTTGTAGACACATGCAAATATATATATATATATTTATTGATAAAACAATAAATTAGCACCCAATCTCAACAAACTTCCTGTAGCCAATGTTAGTCTCTTGGTCACACCGTCACCTTCATAATAGTTTGCTATGTATAGAGTCCTTGTAGAAGTCACATGAAATGATTGAATTCTACTGAAAACTCAAATTATGTTATAAACAAATATTTTAATGGATGCCTACTGTAGCAATTTCACTGTAGCAGCCGGCATTACTATAGCAACTTCTAGATATTCTATGTGCACTACGCATGTGATCAGTAGCGATGCCACGATCTTGTTACTATTCCACCAACCAGGGTATTTTGGACCGTCGGATCGAATCGATCCTGGCCGTTCATTCAACTCTTGTAACCCTATAAATACCCCCTCATTTTGTATACTTTGAGATATAGAAAAGAGAAGAGAAAGAAAAGAGAGAAATAAAAGAAGAAAGAAGAAGAAGCTAATTCTTCAGGGTTTTTGGGTGTTTGGTAAATACTCTGGCTCTCTATTCTTATTACTATCTTTACATTTATAACATATATATTCTTAACAAATTAATTAATCTAGCTTGTTTTTCAACTTAATTCAAACAATTAAACACATTCAAACTATATCTTACTTTTACACTCATAATGTATAATTTTTAAATATTTATATCATCTCTAACAAATTTGGAGCAAATTAAGCTTAGCTTGCACGTACGTAATCAAACACAAAATTTTAAGAGAGTTTATATATTTTCAAACCTATAATATCAACTTCATCTCCTTCTTTACGGTTACAGAGGAAGTTACTGGCATCGTGTGGTGATAGTTCTGCACGACGAACACACAAACTGAGCTTCTTACCATCAAAAGAATCTCCATCTCTGCATGATGCAATGGAGAAAGCGTGAATTATAACGCGAAACGGGGTATGCAATGAATCATCATCATCATCCTACAGGATAATATATAATTAATTAGTAGAGAAAAGCTTAAAATTAAATCACAAACATGATAATTAATGCACTATAGCAAGCTCACCGGATGTAAAATTACTCCAAGATATTGGCCTTCCACGAAATGAAATTGGCCTCCATGATCAAGTATAATATGACAAATCTCTCCAAGCCCGCCTTTGGGGCCAACAAGAGTGTCCACGGAGACAACTTTTGTAGTGTAAGGCTTGCCAGCTTTGTGGATGATCGATGGTGCTTCTTTAGCAACCTCATTTTTTAAAGACTTGATTTCAGCCCTGCAATCAATCATATCACAACCATAGCCTTAGCTTGACATAAATAACCAAGCATGTAGTATACCATGAGCAATACAAATTAAGGATATGCCAGTGAAATGGATATATACTTGAGAGCCATTCCGGAGTTTCAACTACACAAAGTAAAAGCCTGAGACAACTGGTATTCTGAAGATTGAAGGTGAGTGAGTGACCCCGAGCTCTAAATCTACTATTTATAGACTGGAAATGAGGGCCGGGGATCAACTCAGTCACAAACTAATTAAAAATCACCAATTATTAATTATGTGGTGCAAAATGGTCATTAATTATATATGTGTGAATGCCTAGAACTCTTGATGTAACCTATACAACGTTGTATATGTGTGAATGCCTAGAACTCTTGGTGTAACCTATACAACGTTGCAAAATGGTCATTAATTATATATGTGTTAACGCCGAAGTCTTGTCCTCTCTATATATATAACTAATTAAGATCGGACTTAGATAAACGTGCCAACATATATATATATATATATATATATATATATATATATATATATATATAGAATTTGAGTGTCAACGCATATGACGCTGAGATCTTCAGTAAGAGGCTGAAGATCGGATATAAATATGCGTGCCAACATATAAAATTTTAGTGCCAATGCATATGACACTGAACAAGTTAATGGATCTTCAGTGTGAACGGATAAAACTTTGGGCGGGTTTTAATTTTTATTTGAATTGAGGAATATTTAACTTAATTAATGTCAATAAAAAATTGAGTATTTTAATAACAAAATTTTTATATTTTGAAATAATAATACATATTTATTAATATTAACTATTTTGAATTTATGATTAAGTATATTTATTTAAATAATTAACATTTTAAAAATAGGACGGAGAAATAGTAGTTACCTCCAAGTAAGTACATACCACTACACACAAAGTTACTCAATTTTGATTGTGAAAAACTCGATCTTGACTTTATCATGTCAAGCTGAACTTTAATGATAAGCAAATTGAGTTTGAGTACTATATATATTTTATGAAGTGAAAAAATCATAATATATTAAAAAATAGAAAGCAAAGACAATAGTTTAAGAGCAGATAGAGCTCAAAGCAATAGTACAGAAAAAAATCCATTGGTCATGAAGCACTCTCAGGAGAAAAAAAAACACAAAAGAAATAGACCAAGACTCCATTTAAGGAGTTGTGCACCAATAAATGACCCAACAAAAGACGATCAGAGCGTTCCATACTGAAGTGCGTCTCTCGGGGCTATTTGGCTCACCCCTTTCGGGCTTGATGAACTCCAAGCTTCTCTTCACAGTTTGAATACAGGTTCCTCTAGCCTTTGCCTTTTGTGCTTTGAAGCTACAAATACTTAAAAAAAATAAATATATAATTAGTCATTATAATGATCAAGGTATGAAAAGACAGAATGCAAGAATAAAAAATGTGCATATTCCTTTCTAGTCAAACATTTTAGAGAATAACTCTAGCTAGAGTATCTTTCATCCGCCCTCTAAGATGTGCTCTCCATACACCCCACATGTTAGTAAAGGAATATGGGAGATGAGTCATCCCCAGACTCTAACCAAAGTGTTCCCATGCAAATGCTCAATGTGAATGGGCATTGTAGGAATAAGTGATCTCTTGATTCTATTACCCCATGACAGAGTGTACAAATAGCTGTTGGGAGTTTATTGCATCCTCTTTTAAATTTTGCTAAGTTTTCACTAGTCAGAATCTTATTGTCCCATGTAAGCCAAATGAATGTTTACCTTTCTAGGACAATAACCTTTTTAGATTACCACACTGATCTTACAACTGATATCACTGTCAATTAGGAAGTTATCGAAGGATTTATTGTATTTTGAAATTACAATTTATGAACTTAAAATTAAAATGTACCATAATATGTCTTTTGTTTCTTCTTCAAAAATGGTTAAATAGGTGGTGGAGCTGGGGCCACCCAATCTATATAAAATCTAGACTTCAGAATGAACTTGATCTCCTAAAGCTACTTTAATGATTGTTTTATAATAGACTGGAGATGTCTATTTTCATACAGGTATTTTGGTAGCAATCTCTAATTAGTTTTTGAACTTCTACTTTTTTTTGTTTAAAGATGAGATTTTATTGAAGATTTGTCTATGCAACGCTTAAATTAATTTCATGTATATATATATATATATTATAAATAGCAAGACCTTTAATCTATGTTTTATGTGTATGTCTAGATCTAGAATATGTGAAAGAGGTTTAGGGTGCACCTAGAAATATAATTTCCCAAACTTTTCGGATTAGGATAAAACCTAATAGTGGATTCAAAAAGAGCTTAATGCAATCGTAGAGAGACTTTGGTTAGGAAGAGATTCCAACCTAGTTTCATATAGAATTAATTACTAGTAGTCTTAAGAAAAAATAATTAGTTTAATTTAGGGATCTCCATGATTAGATGATCTCATATTTAACCGGAATTTAAAGTTTGATTGCAAGTGTTGTTGTCATAAGGGAATTCATGTCTGGATGCCTCTCTTATTGATTAATTGCCTCCCGTTATTGTCCATTGCTCCCTAGTTCTTGATCTATAACCTACCTCTCATTAATTTTAATCTTTCATTAGTTTATCACCTTCGTTATTGATCAGCTAGATAATAGACAAATACATAGTAACAACATTTCCAATCCTCATGACAAATTAACTTGCATTTTAATATATCGCATACATCTCTATACACATAATCAAAGGAAATTAGCAATTATTACAAACTACTAAAGATGTTAACCAGGCGCCTCTAGAATGACACTGCAAATTAGAATTAGCCCTGCAATCAATTATCACAGCCAAACCTTTAGCTTGACAAATGTAACAACCATACATTCCTACGAAAAATAGGATATTAGTGAAAAAACATAAGGACCATTTTGTAAAAGAATTGGATTACGATTATTTATTCAAATGACTTAAATTTATTACAACTCTTGATAATAGAGACTTATTTAATCGATAAGCATATCACAAACAATATTTAAAAATCAAAAAATCCAATAGACTAAATATGACCCAGTCTTATTATTCTTCACGTGCTTGGTAGTTTTTCTTATCCTCCACATCAGCCGCCTTTCCACATCAGCAGCTTGATTATTTCCAACACTTTCCTTAATTCAAAGCTGCACTATTCTTAACGATTTGTTTTGGAGCACTACTCTTCAAACTTCAAACACCATGGAGCACTTTTCTCCACATTCCTAAAAATGGTCTCTTCTTCCAAATTTGCACGTTCTTAATCCTTAAATCTGCAAATGTACAAATCTTTTGCACTTGAAACATTGAGATTTTCCTTTGTGCCAACAGTCTTTCTCTTCATGGCCTGACTTCTTGCAATGGTCACATTGGAGTGTTCTTCTTTTTCCTTTTGAAGATGAACTTTTGGCTAAATATGCTTCCTCAACTTTCTGTTCTACTCCTTCCTCTCTCATATTTCGTCTTTGTTCCTGTGCTTGTAAAGCATTGATTAGTTTTGGCAAAGTAATTTGACTAATATCTCTTGAATCTTCTAGAGATAAAATTTTTGCCTCAAATCGTTCGGGCAAACTTACAAACACCTTTTCCACAACTCTACTATCAGGTAGCTCTTCTCCCATCAACTTGATTTTATTCACCACTGTCGTCAACCTGTCAAAGTAGGCTTGTATGGTCGCTTTTTCTTTCATACGTAGAATCTCAAAATCTCTTTTGAGATTTAGCACTTGCATTCGTCTTGTTCTATCATTACCTTGATATAATTCTTGTAGCACATTCCAAGCTTCCTTGGCTGTTTCACAGGTCATAATTCTTGTGAAAATTGATTCTGAAACAGCTACATGAATAAAGGACAAGGCCCTTGGAGCTTTTGCTTCTTCCTCTACATGAGCCCTCATTTGATTTGAGTGTCGGATTATCTCCCGAAGGCTGTATACTCCTCTCATATTCAACTGATTACCACAAACCAAGCCCGTTCAAATAAGCTTTCATTTTGATGGCCCAAACTTGATAATTTTCGCCATTGAAAACTGGAGGTGAAAGACCGGACATATTGGTCGTAGCCATGCTGATCATTGATAGGTCCTTTAGATCTAATAGCTCGGATATTAAATGTTGGGTTTTAAGTAAAAATAATAATGAAAAGACATAAGGATCATTTTGCAAAAAAATTGGACTATGATTATTTATTCAAATGGCTCAAATTTAATATAACTCTTCTTATTATGTATAGATGATAATAGAGACTTATCTAATAGATAAGCATATCACAACCAATATTTAAAAATCAAAAAATCCAAAAGACTACATATGACCCAGTCTTATTATTCTTCACATGCGCTTGGTAGCTTTTCTTATCCTCCACATCAGCTGCAGTTTTGATTATTTCCAACACGGATTCGTATGTGTGCATTCACTATATACTGTTATTTATTTCCTTGTTTTAAAAAAATAATAAGAAGAATATAACACAATATACTCCTTCAAACACTGAAATTACATAAATCTCTCTGATTAATACATAAATTTAATCAAATAAACACGAGAAATTCTGACAACTTTCATGGACAGTAATTATATTTATATTTCACAGCATAACATTTGAACATTTACAGGATCAACAAACATGGACAACTTGAACGCTAGAGATATTTCCAAATGCAAACCAATTTGCCAACCTGAAAGCAAGCTCCCATTCAATGGTTTCATATTCTGTCACTTGCATTACATAAAAGTTGGTGAGCAAGCAAGCATTTGAAGGCCAACAACCTGATCAGTTTTAATCGGTGAGGTATAAAGCAAACAAGATCAAATTGAAGACTAGTAATTGCATTTACTGATTAATCATTGCTATAAGTAGTTAAAAGTTGGATTGCATTTACTGTTTTCTCCACATTTATTTGGAAGAACTTCCAAATAAATGTGGAGAAAATAGTGTAGACTAGTATTGAAGAAAGAGTGATAGTAGTCCAATAGCTAGACTGAATCAAACTAAATAATGCATGCTGGGGATTTGCTTTCATGGCTAGCCCTGTACTCGTGCAACTTTGTATGGTTTCCTAATAGCAGTGGAATAGCAATAGCCTCAAAAACTTTATTTAAATTGATTTTCTACTTCTCTTATTTGTTTGTTTTAAAACCTAGAAACGAAGTCACCCTGTGTTATATGCGGCTACTAACTTCGATTAATGCAGTCATATCTTATCCTACCACTTAATCACATTTTCAATTAAAAGCACAAATAATGCATTCCTCATGATATGAGTAGGCCATAGTTTCATCTAGTAATACCTAAGAACGACATCTGTGAAAGTCCGCACTTGCTCACGAGTCTATCAAGAAGAACCATCCCGAGGGGTTACGAAATTTGGTTGAGCCTGCGTAACCTTCTTCGTTTGCATGTGAGAAAAATACTTGCATCATGAAACACAAAACTCATTTTGTTGAAAAACCAGGAAAAAAATAGAAACTAGTTTTGGAATCATTTTGCAGGATAACCTATAGAAGATCAAATCATATATCTCAACCATTGATATCAGCAATGCATTGTAAGGCAGTTTATGCGAAAAAGATAATGAAAAGTGAAAATAATCTTCGAAACTTATTCACAC
This sequence comes from Dioscorea cayenensis subsp. rotundata, assembly GCF_009730915.1. Lineage (NCBI taxonomy): Eukaryota > Viridiplantae > Streptophyta > Magnoliopsida > Dioscoreales > Dioscoreaceae > Dioscorea > Dioscorea cayenensis. The sequence continues at coordinate 20,380,362 of NC_052481.1, read as the reverse complement.
GAACAATTATGTGGCACCATTTACTTAGATATGTTAACAAAAAGGGGATTTTCTAGGAGGTGCAAAATTCCAAATGCAACTATCTTCATTCACATTGTTACAATAAAACCATTATTAGGACAATAACCAAATGAGATATCCTTTATGTATAATCAAATATGAACATCCCGTCATGATACCTAACAGAACTACTACAAGTGAATTCTAAAATTAGAAAATCAAGAACTGATGGTCATTTTTCTACCAGATAAAGGAAACATAAAAGACTTCACCTATTTCAACAAAAATGTCATTCACATTGACAGCAGTCTTGGCAGATGTTTCCTTGAAAAAAAGACCATTCTCATCAGCATATGAGGATGCTTCTTGCATCATTAGTCATGACTCAAAAATAACAAACATAAACGAACTCAAATAAAATCTAAAGCCAATATTCAATAATAAACTTAGTTGCATCAGCGACTCATTAACAAGTGAAGCATAAGTTTTCCACTCAGGAATCCATATCTACACATCCTTTGACAAGAAATAGGTCAGCGCTTGAAGCTAATTTACACACTCTAACACGGAACAATTCCATGTCAAACCATCTGTTAATTGATCCTAGATTTCCACCAAAACTGAAGTGAACTAAAACTAAATTAAGATCACCAGATCGCTTAACAAATACAATACTATTGAATTACATAAAAAAACAAAGTCATAAAGCACAAATTTCTCAAAGTGCTGAATAATTCTATTGCACAGAGGACAATTTGAAAGCATGAGCATAAGAACATAGGGATTGTGAGCCCCACCCCTTAAATTAGATCCTAGCCATCAATGCAAACTTTTTCAATCAGAGCCATTGATTTATAAGATTTTAAAACCCTTGTTCTTATCCTTACGGTTACCAAATATCACGACCTAACTATATCTCCCCCACCCATGATCTTCTATTGTCGTAGGAAAAAAAACCCTAGCCCTCATTTCCGTTTCCTTCATGGTGGTGCCGTCGGCAAGGACTAGTGGATCTTCTTTTCGAGAGTTTGTTCGCTTCTTTCAAGGTAGGATCCTAGAGCTTTGTGCATAATATTAATGATTATTAATGCCGGTTGGCTCTAGATTTCTTTCTTTCTGAAACCCTAAAGTTTGTTCTTATTTGTGATTCACCTTTAATCCTTAGATTTAGCCCTTGAGTTTCTAGGATTTGTTCCCAATTTGTAGTTTGAAGGAGTTTTGTTTCTCTTTTGATGTATGCACCTAAGCATATTCTTAGGATCTTTGACCGTGATGCTTGTATGGATTTAATCATGTCTCAAGGATGAGATTTTGCATGATATATTTGATGTAATGTGAAATATAGTTGATTGAGGTATAATCTTTCGCCATGAGAAAGGAATTGTTAGTTGATTTAATTTGATAGGTTTCAGATTTTCGTTTTTGACAATAGCATAAATCCCTCTCTGATTTTAGAGATCTTAGAGGAAGAATTTGAAGGAGAGTAAAATATTAAAGTTGTGGATTTTTATGTTATCTAAATAATTGCAAAATTTCAGATTTTATGCATCTGTAGTTTGTGAGATATAGCCTCATTAGTATAATTGTCTCGGATGATATTTCTGTGCAGAACTTGAAGAAGCATGGCCAATTTTGATGATCAGGGAGATTGAATTAGATAAGGTGAAAAATAAGAAAGTCATTCATTTTTGAGTTGTCTGATTATCAGTAAAATTTCATTAAGTTTGGAGTTGTAGGTTAAGATATATGCATATTTTAAAAGTATATGTCTGAATTATAATTTTGCAGAAATAGTTAGAGATTCAATTGAATGTTATAAATTGAGTAGTACTCTAAATTATGTGAATTTAGGATATATCATAGTGTTAGGTGTCTATTATTCCTAGAATTTTGAAATTTGTGATTTGGAAAAGTGTGAGTGAAGTTATGAGGGTTTTAGTACTCATTGATAATGTTGGAATTATTGATTTGGCTTTTATAGTGGGTAATTGCTATTGTACCCTCACAATAATCAATATTTGGGAGTGTAGAATCATAGTTTGAACTTTTTGCATTTGTACCCTTCTAAAAATCTTTTTGTTTAATATTATTGTTTGTTAGCCTCGATTTGTTATTTGAAAGCTAATAGGATCTCTTCCCAAATATAGGACATGCCAAAGGTGTAAGGTTTGGGAGCATTTTTTGGCATTAATCAGGTAAGTATCCCACATATAAATCCTATTATATGTATATAATTAAAAATTCAAGTTTTGTGAACTTTTGAAATTTTTAAAGAAAATTACTGATTATTTTGACATATATATTTTGAATTATTTATTTATTATTATTTTTGGAATTACTTTAAATTATTTGAAATTTTGAGTTAATGATATTTTATTTTGGATTAGAATTATCTGAAAGGTTTAAGTATTTATTTTAAATTCGGATTATTTAATTTGTAAAATTTTAAATAGTTTATCTGAATATATATTATTCCAATTATGAATTTCAGATATGTTTTAGTTAATTTCTGATTAATTATTATTAATTTTTTTTAAAATTATATGTTCATGTTTGAATTCAAGTAACTGGTTTATTTTATTATGATAAAATGGGATCATGCGACTGCTAAAAATTTTGTTTGGCAAATTATTTGTATCTTGCCCAATCCGAATTTTGTTAGTTTATTGTTTTGTGAATATGCCGTATTTTGACATAGAAACTAGTCCCCAATTAACTATGCAATAACCCTGTCACTAGGGGTTAAACACTAACCGTGTCGACACGTATTTTGTTATAGAAACTATAGTTTCACACCGCTTGCCGTCAGTGAAGAATATCGGCCTTTGATAATTTTGGCTCGTGTCACCGAGGATAAAAATATGGCTTTTGATAATTTTGTCTTGGGTCACCGAGGGTAAATATATGAATTTTGCGATTTTTGTTTTGACAATAGTTGTTTGGGGGACCTATATGCTTAAATTTTTGACATCTATGTTTATGTGAAACAAATTTGTTTTGGTGATTTTACAATTTGATAAATTATGATTTTGTATAAGTGATCCCTATATTTTTAGTGGGTGCTTACTGGGTGTCAAGCTCATAAATTTTGTTGATATTTTTTTTTCAGATCAGGAGTAGAGGTCAGTGGCAGATAGCTTAGCAAGAATCGTTGTGCCATCGCCGTTTTATTTAGCTTGTAATAAGTCCCGATTGTTGTGGGCCTAGGTTTTATTTGAATAAGTTTATATTGTTTTTGCAATCCACTGAGTTTGATTCTTTGTTCTGTTTTGGATTAGGATTTGAGGCCTTGTATGCCTACTTGGTTTTGGCCTTGTAGGTGTACGGCCGTTTGTTAGCGTCCCGGGTCCATAAAGCTGGGTTCGGGGCGTGACAGGGATACATTATTTTGACAAAAAGATTAGATTTTGCAAACTCGCCGCAGTTGTGACCTTTCTTTTATCTTGCAAATCCACCTTATTTCCAGCTAAAGCCGTCACCATGTTTGGATTGCCTGGGATTGAACACATCCACACTCTCAATTCCAGAGCCACATTAAATGCACAAAAAATTACAACATTAAACAACAATTTTTGCTTCTGGAGCTCCAGCACCCATTTTTTCGCTCGCTCAAACGATTCCTACAACCAAAAACAACAAATTTTCATCAAGAAAACCAGAAAAGGAAACCGAGGTTTATACATTCAAGCATTTAATCAGTCATTTACAGTGCTAGTGATATCGTAGACAATGATGGCGGCGGCGGCACCACGATAATACATGGGAGCGAGACTATGGTATCGTTCCTGCCCGGCGGTGTCCCAGATCTCAAACTTTACAGTGGCATCGCTCACGGCGAGCGTCTGCGAGAAGAAAGTTGCCCCAATTGTCGACTCCTGCAATCCAAATCAAGCTAAAAACCAAGCCCCAAAAACTAAATCCGTAATGAATCAAAACAAGACCTGGAATTCAAGAAATTGGCCCTTGACGAAGCGAAGGCCGAGACTAGACTTGCCGGTGCCCATGTCACCAAGAAGCACCTGCGAATCGAGAGGCATGGAGATGGTGAATGAGAGATGAAGGTCGGAAGAGATGGAGGACTTACGAGTTTGGCGTTGAGGTGGTTGTTTCCTATGGTTGCCATCGCTGGAGAGGGAGAAGTTGCGAAGGTTTTCTGTTGTTGTTCCTGAGAATGAGTGAAATTGAAGTCTTGTCGTCCTTATTTTCCAACTTTTTTAAAAAAATTTGGAAACTTTGCATATATGACCCTGTAAAATTTTATAATTTATATATAATGATAATTTAAAAAAAAAATGGATTAACCATTGCGATTAGAAACCAACAAAATGACCAATGAGCTAAAAAGCCCGACAAAATAAAGTCCCCTAGCCATCGAACAAAAAAAAACCACAACGAGAGGAACAACAGATCTCCTTCAAGCCCCTTAAAAGCAATAGAAACTAGCCCGTGAAGCGATCCAAAACCTCCTCACTCATTGATGTTCTAAAAGCATCATAAGAGCAATGTCCAATGAACTCCATGTTGCGTAGAATGGTACTGCTGGAATCTTCAAACTTTGATCTGTTACCATCATAGACTTTGGAAGTGTCCCCACGAGTCACCTTCTTTTTCACCCAACTAATAAAATTCCTTGTTTTCCAACTTATTTTTATGTTTATTTTATTTGGAAACTTTGCATAGATGGCCCTATGAAAATTTATAATTTACGTACACTTATAAAATTCTTTTTCACTTTTAGTTTAAAACGGCCTCGGTGGCGTTTGCAAGCGGCCTTGTTTGTTTGTTTTTTTTAATGAAAGTTTTGTTTGATTCTTTCGGTCAGGCCACGTATAAAAATATATTAATTTTGGCTCCTTAAGTAAGATAATTTTTTAAGGTACTTTTCTCTCTCTTCCCTTTTGGTTCCTCTACTCAGAATTGCGCCCCACTAATCCCTCTACTCTTGAAAATGACCTAATTTAGTCCCTCTACTCTTAATCTCTTCCCATCTAGTCCCTCTACTCTTGAAAAATACAGCTAATAATTAGCTTATTTTGAAGTAGAAGGGACTAAGTAGAACCATTTCCAAGAGTAGAGGGACTATTTAGGAGCATTTCTGAGTAGAGGGACCAAAAGAAAAGAGGGAGAAAAATAGAGGGACAAATTCGGGTATTATACATTTTTTTAATTTTAATTTAGTAAATTAATATTGCGGTCAATATGCCAAACATTGATCACATTAGGATTATTAACAATGATGGCCATTGGTTAGCCCAATGATAATCACATGCAATGGGTGAGTAAAAGTGCAGAGTTTTGACCATGGACCAGAGTACTATTGCAGTACTTTAGTGACACCGTACAAATTTTGTAGCTGTATTATTCATATAGCGTACTAAGCCCAGGTATTATTTATGGTATTATTTCAAATAAATTAACTAACTAGATCTCTTGTGAGTGGTGTTATATACCTCTCTCCCAGAGTTTTATGGCAGTGGAAATTTATTAGCTTGGTTTAGTTTTTGAAAGTCTTCTGTGCAGGCACGTAATAGGATTTTTATCAGCACATGTAATGTCTGACAGAGTTAGTAAATTTCTACATAGATGATAAACCACCATAACTAATGCACCATCATACCTGCTTATTCTTTAATAATCTTTTAATGGGACGACACTCATGGTCTTAGTAAAAAAAAAAATCATTAACAATTTAAAGGCATGGATAAACATGATCTTTGTTCATAAACCATATATAGCTCATGAGCTGCCATTAAATTTTTAAAATTTAGTTGATTTTGTATTACATAGTAATTTATATAAATATTTATTTTATATGATTATACATATATATGCACAAGATAATATGTGAATCTTCTGTATTTTTCAAGCTTTCTAAAATTATATCAATTTTTTAAGAGTATACACACATATAAATCTCTCATATTTAATTATTTTGTTATGTATGCCATCACAAAATTTGTAATTAATTACTGGAAACCATGGGTAATTCAATGGTAACTAATCACAAAGTGTACAAAGAGATTAGCGTTTAAAATATTACTCCTATATAATTGTTCATAAATATTATTCACACACTATATATTAGGATCTAATATTGTTCATTATTGTTGTTTTGGCCTTGGTGTGGATCCATTGCGACAAAAACAGTGTTTTCACCCCAGGATTGTATAATAAAAGAGATTTATTTCTAAGAGGTAGTTAAACTATCACAATTGATGCATCTCCATATTTGTCTGTCATTTTTTATGATATTTACCGTTTTTGTTAAAAAAATTGTAATTACTTATATAGATTTGTTTGGAATTTCTCCAAATCAAATATCATGTGATAGACAAATTATGAAAGAATAGAATGTACCACGTTCATTAGGGTGAAACCAACATATATATATATACAAAAAGAATGTATACAGGAGAATGTATACTCAAGGGTAAATATGTATAAGTATACAATATATGTATAAGCAATATTATTACTCTAACACACCCCCTCAAACTCACGGTGGGTCATAGTAAAAAGATAAGCAAGCTGATGTGTAGAGGCAATATAAGGAAGAAGAATACTGCCAGCAAGATAATGATTATGAACAAAGTGAAGAGCAATCTCAAGATGCTTCGTACGTTCATGGAATACTGGGTTGGCAGCGATTTTAATGGCACTTTGGTTGTCACAGTATATAGGAGTAGGGGCAGAGATAGGAACACCAAAGTCCATCAAAATCTGTCGCAACCAAAGAACCTCCTTAGCAGTAGAGGACATAGCACCATACTCAGCCTCAGCAGTATAAAAGAGCAACAGTAGATTATTTTTTAGTTTTCCAAGAGATAAGAGAATCTCCAAGAAAAATGTAGAAACCAGTAGTAGAACGTCAATCAGATGCATCACCTGCTCAATCAGCATCATAATAATCGCACAACTCAGATGTGGCAGAGAAAAGTAAAGAGCGAGATATAGTGCCACAAAGATAACGAAGAACTCGTAAGAGGACAGTGTAATGAGTAGAGCGAGGAGCACTCACAAACTGACTAATTAAGAACACGAACAACATATGTAATATCAGGCTGAGTAATGGTCAGATAGACAAGAGCACCAACAACTGCACGATATCAATTAGGATCAGGCAAAGGCTCACCATTAGAAGAGGAGAGTCGATGATGCAGCTCAATAGGAGCAGAGGCAGTGCGGAGATCAGTGATATCATCTTGTCAAAAAATATTAGATATGTACTTTTGTTGAGACACTAGATAACCTCGACGAGAATAAGCAATCTCAAGGCCAAGAAAGTAACGAAGAGGGTCAAGATCTTACATCTGAAACTCGGTGTGTAACTGCTGTTTTAAGGAAAGAACATTATCAACATCATCACTAGTAATCACCATATCATCAACATAAAGAAGAAGAATAGTGATGCCTTAAGAAGTCTGTCGAGTAAAGAGGGAATAATCATGAGAGCTCTCAGTGAAATCAAGAGTAAGAACCACACTACGAAATCGCTCAAACCAGGCACGAGGAGCCTACTTGAGCCCATAGATAGCTCTATGAAGATGACAGACATGCTGAGAAGGATGAGAGAAACCAGGAGGAGGTGTTATATAAACATCCTCAGAGGGATCTCCATGTAAGAAGGGATTGGGGACATCTAACTGATGAAGTGGCCAATGACGAGCAGTAGCAATAGCGAAAAGAAGATGAACAGTAGTTAACTTGGCCACAAGAGCAAATATTTCCTCATAATCAATCCCATACTCCTAAGTAAATCCATGAGCAACAAGACGTGCTTTGTGTCGCTCAATACTACCATCGGCATGAGTCTTGAATCGATAGACCCACTGACAACTGATAGGAGTAACACCAGATAGAAGAGGAACAAGATCCCATGTATACATGCGCTAAAGAGCATCAAGTTCTTCAATCATAGCCTGTTGCCACTGGGGATGTTTCACCGCCTCACGATAAGACTACTGCTCGGAATGTGAGTGAATAATGGCAAGAAAGGCTTGGAAATTGGGATAGTAGGTAGAGGAAAGAGAAAGGGTATACCGAGTAGGAGGACGGCGAGGATGATCTGGGTAACAACGGGGGACATCAGGAGCATCTTCAGGAGAAGATGGGTTGGATGAGAGAGGAGACGAATCGCTAGTATTATTAATACACCCAGAGGAGGGGGAGGGAGGAACAGAGGAAGTGTCTATAAAGACGTCTGGAGATGGTACAGAATTGGCAGTGGTGGTGGAACTCGGAAAAACTATGGAGGGGAGAGAAGAGGATGCATTAGCGATAGACTTAAGAAAGGAAAGGTTTGAGAAGGATGAAGAGAAGTAAGGAGTATCTTCAAGAAAAGTGACGAGACGGGAAATGCGAAGACAGTGAAAATGGGGATTATAACAGCGATAACCCTTGTGTTCAGAGCTATATCCAAGAAAATACACATGGCAGAATGGGGAGTGAGTTTGTTTCTCTCGATAGTAGGCAAAAGAACAAAACAGGTGCAACCAAACGTGCGAAGATGACCATAGGAGGGAGTAAGAGAGTAAAGACGCTCATAAGGTGTGATTCCAGAGAGAGTGGAGGTCCGAGTGCTATTGATAAGATAGACGGACGTAGGAATGGCTTCAGCCCAGAAGGATTGAGGGACAAAAGAGGCAAAAAGAAGTGCACGTGCAGTGTCTAAGATATGGCAATGTTTGCGCTCAGCGACACCATTTTGAGCAGGTGTATAGGGACATGATTGTTGAGGAAGAGTGACGTGAGTAGAAAGTAATGTGCAAAAGGATGTAGAGAGATACTCACGTGCCCCATTAGAGTGAAAAATCTTAATGCGTTTCCCAAACTGAATATATACCATTTGCACAAATTGAGAGTAAATGGCAAAAACCTCAGACCAGGAATGCATTAAATAAAGCCAAGTATAACGCGAGAAATCATCAATAAAAGATATGTAATAGAAAAAACCACCAAGAGAGGAGAAGGGTGCAGGACCCCAAACATCAGAATGAACTAAATCAAAAGTAGATTCAAAAAGAGTTTCTCGTGAGGAGAAAGGAAGAACAGTGGGTTTAGCAAGTTTACAACCCATACAAGGGTGTAAAGGAAGGGAAGAAACAGAACCAAGATTACTTGAACTTGTTGAGAGTTTCAGGCGAGAACTAGATAAGTGACCGAGGTGACTGTGCCAATGATCAAGAGAACATACAGGGGCAACAATGTCAGAGGATGGAAGAGCGGGAAGATGGTGAGAGTCTAAGTGATAGAGGCCGCCAACTCTACGCCCAATCCCAATCCTCTGGCCTGTAAGATGGTCCTGCATGGTACAAGTAGAGGAATAAAGGTAACTGTGAGACCATGATTAGTGAGCTGACTAACAGAAAGAAGGTTGAGAGCTAGGTCAGGGACATGATGAACGTCAGGAATGTTAAATGAAGTGGACTAAAATGGCCATACAACGTGACAGGATGAAGGCTCCTATCAGCAGTGTGAATACTGGGAAAAGTATGAGGCATGGTAATAGAGACTAAGCTAGAGGTATCGGCAATCATATGATGAGTGGCACCAGAATCTAAAATCCAAGAAGAGAAAGACATACCAGAGGCAACAGATGTAGTAGAGGAAACACTGGAGGACAGAGTGCGCTGCATAGCATGAATTTGTTCAGTAAGCTGAGTAACCTGAGAAAGAAGATCAGCAGAGGAAGGAGAATTTGAGGCTGAGACAGAAGCAGCATAAGAGGCAGAAATGGAAGATCAAGGCAAAGGACAAGGCTGTGAGGACTGCTGCTGCTATCGTTGCTGAAGCTTCAGACACTTATTCTTTATATGACCAGGACGCTTACAGTAATAGTAGATAACAGAAGACCGCGAAGTGGTCGATGAAGCAGGAAGCTGGTAGCACAGAAGGACCAGAGTGTACTCTAGTGGAATGTGGAGAGGCCACAGCAAGAACTATGTCTGTGGGAATTAGCCGTGGAGATAATGTGCTGAGATGAGTTTCTTCAGCAATAACACTATGAATGACATCGTCAAATGATGGAAGAGGGTCCTGATTGAGCATTTGGCTACGAACAGCCTCAAAATCAGGATGAAGTCTCATCAGAAATTCGAAGGTGCGCTATATCTGGCGAGACTAAGTCCGAGTTTTGCAACAGGTGTATGTTAGGCAAGTGAACTCCTCTAAAGAATCAATCTGACACAACAGGGACTGCAGGTCATTGACATACTCTCTGATTGAACGCTCACCTTGCTGGATGTGAGTAAGATTTTGCAAAATGGCATACTGACGAGCAGAGCTGGAATGCTCAAACAGATGACTTAAATGTTCCCACATTGCATGAGCAGTGGGAAGATGCCCAATTTTCATATGAACATCAATCTCACAAGACTGACAGATAATGGTCATCGTACGGCGATCAGCAAGTGTTTAGGCTGCATCGGGGGTGGAAGACTGGGGAGAGGTACCATCGACATGGCCGAGTAAATCCATACCAAGTAAAACGATGCGAACAATAGTAAACCATTCTTTGTAATTAGAACCATTTAATTTGATATCAACTGTTGCTAGGAAATGTGGAGCGGAAGATGATGCCATGTTTTTTTAATTATGGGAATGGTGGTTAGAAAATGGTTAAATTGAAAAGGCAAAATCTTGGGACTTGGATTTTTTTTTAAGATATATATACATAGATATTTAAGTAGATATTGGTAAATATATATATATATGGATAAAAGGAAGAATCAGATATCGGGATTTTTTTTAAGATATATATATATATATATATATTAGTAGATATTGTTAAATATATATTTAAATGGATAAAAGGAAGAATCGGATGTGGGGTTTTTTTTGTTTTGGATTTTTTTTGTTTTTGTTTTTTTTGTTTTTGGTTTTTTTTAATATTATATATACATATTTATACTGTAAATGAAGAATCAAACAAATAGAACAAACCAAATTTTTTGGAACTTGTAACGAGAGAAATCCATGAGTGTCTTTCCGCTGGTCGGGCAATCAGTGAAGGCTGTCGGTTGAGGGCTTGCTGGGGAATGGAGAGAAGCTCGTTGGCGGCGTCAGGATTAGAGAAGAAGGTGGTGAGGCAATCACGGGCGAAGATGCAGTGGTGGTGTGTTATTCATGATGGTGCAAGATAGCGATGGTAAGGTGAAACCCAGTAGCGATGATGAGATCCAGAGACAATGATGATGAGATTCAGGGTGTGATCCGATAGAGAGGAGGAGATTCGGAGACAATGATGATGAGATCCGGCAGTGAGATGGATGGTTTGTTGTAAATATGGGTTGTTGCAGCGAAGATAAGATCCGAGTAGATGGGTTGTTGTAAGGAGGCCGAGCTCTCAAGACTCGTCAGCGGATAGGCAAAGCTCTGTGGTGAGCTAACAGTTCATCGGTGGGTGTACTGAGGTCGGGAAAAACAAGGAAAACCAAGCAAATGAATCCCAGAATTCTAGCAAAACAAAGGGGACTAAACAAATGATGATGTTGTCATCAAAGGCTTGACGGAGCAAAATTCCGGCGAGATCGGCCGTCATCTGATACCATGATAGACAAATTATGAGTGAAAAGAATGTATCAGGTTCATTAGGGTGCAACCAACCCATATATATACAAAAAGAATGTATACACGAGAATATATACTCAAGGGTACATACGTATAAGTATACAATATATGTATAAGTAATATTATTACTCTAACATCATGCATAATAATAAAAAAATATTTCTTATATATAATTATTTCCTAAGTTTGCGTTAGCTAAGAAGATGCTCTTGTTAGTGCAACCGCACTATTTTTGGCATGATTTGACACATAGTCAAGGTGACGTAGTAATCTATGTGACATGCAAAGAGTCTTGGCTTGCAAGGCAAAACATCTTGAAGATCTTGGTGGAGTTATTCAAGATCATATTTAGGAGATGTTATTGAAGACTAAATATGGAATGAAGGCTAATTGAAGATATGATTTGAAGAATCCTTGATGAAGATTGATTGAAGTCTGTTGAGAGCAAGATTTGAGGACCAAACTTGGGTGAATTGAAGATCAAGTTTGGAGAATCTTTGAAGACCAAACTTGGAAGGTTGAAGACTAAGTTTGGTAAGTTTTATAAAGACGCACAAGAACGTGCACCCCTTGCGAGGGGACTGCGTGAAGAGGAATTGAGGAGATAGGCTAGTTACCGGTAGTCGGGATCAGGAGATTTGGCTGCATCGACTCAGACTAAGAATGACTAGGAGATTGATGGGTCTTGAGGTCGTCCGCAATGTAACCAGAACTCAGTCAAGTCAGCAGTCAGGGCCTTGTTGCAACTTATGTTACAATAAGAGTTGCAATAGCTAATTTTGGAAGGTTTTTAAATTAGTAGCCGCGGAGATTCTAAAAGAGGTATGCGCTATATTTGGTACATTGAGGTGTCTATATAAGCTACCTTGCTCGTAGATTGTAAGTGTGACTCGTGGAGGAGAGTGTGTGATTATTAGACAATCTAGAGAGGGTAGTGATCTTTATTTTTGAGAGAGTGAGTGACAAGTGTTTGTACTCATGTATTTTCATCTCTATTAGTGGATTGTTTATCTCCGGGCTTGGCCCCCCAGACATAGGCAAGTGGATGCCAAACTGGGTTACCAATCTTGTGTGTCTTCTTCTTACTTGGTTTTTGTGATTGTTCTTTGAGTGTTTTTGAGTGTTCTTTAAACCGTAAACCACATCGTCGGAACTAACAAGTGGTATCAGAGCATTGGTCACTGTATTCAATTTGGTTTCAAAGTTGGCGAGGTCCTAACAAGTTCCATTGATAGCCAGAAAAGAAGGAGCTTCCGTCACATGACCACCGTTACTCAATGGATCAAATTATCCAAACTAGAAGGCACGCATGAAGGCTTTCATCAAATCTCTTGATGAGAGTGCATGGACAGCCATGGAAGAAGGATGATCTCCCCCAATATAAGTTGATGAAAACATGAATGAGATCGTGAAGATGAAGAGTAACTGGAATTCCGGAGATATGCTCAAAGCAAATGCCAATGGGAAAACACTCAATGCTATTTTCGGAGGTGTAGATGAGAACTAGTTCAAGTATGTTACAACCTATGATTATGCCAAAAAAGTTTGGGGGATTCTTCAAACCATTCATGAAGGCACCAACTTGGTAAGAGAATCTAATCTCCAAATGTTAACAACCATGTTCGAGAATCTCAGAATGGGAGAAGATGAGACGATAGCCGTGTTCAATGCCAAATTGATGGACATAGCAAATCAAGCCTACTAGCTCGGCAAGGAGTACTCGGATTAGAAGCTAGTCTGGAAGACTCTTAGATCGCTTCCTAGGAGATTCGATGCTAAAGCTGCTGTAATAGAGGAAGCAAAAGATATCACAACTATGAGCCTTGATGAGTTAATGGGATCTCTACAAGCCTATGAGATGAATCTGAATCCAGGTAGAAGAGAGGAAGATATATCTCTGAAAGCTAAAGCAACAAGCCCAAAAGAATTACAATAGACTGAAGATAAAGGAGAAGAAGAAGAAATTGCCTTTTTAACCAGGTAATTGTGCAGATATTTCAAAAAAAAATCTAGAAAGAAGACAAAGCTGATGATGCAATCAACAATCATACTTCTTTACCTGCTGTGCTAAAAAATATCAAAGGTTTCAGAAATTTCATTGCTTTTGCAAGTCCAGTTACAACATCAATTGCAATATTTGGAGAAACTGTTTGTGAAGAGATTACTAAAACCGATCTTCTACATGGGTATGAACTCATGATAAATAAACTTGACAAAATGTTTGTACAAAACAAAAAACTTGCAAAAGAATTGAAAGAATGTCAAGAAAAGTTGAACAATGCTGAAAAGCCCATAAACAACTTGAACAAAGAAAAAGCCAAGATTGAGGAGGTACCTTTTCAAACAGGTGTGACACAACATCATATAAAAGAGACATCAGGAGGCAAGAAAAGGAAAGTTGAAGCAGGTTGCGTTCTATCAAATGCTCAAGAAAATAAACAAGAGAAGTATAATAAGAAGAAGAGACGACATAGAAGACAAGTCCCAATATGCTTTCATTGTGGAAAAAGAAGCCATATAAGACCCGAGTGCTACCAACTGAAGGAAGATATGAAGAATGGTAGAGTATTTGGAAAATCAAAGAAATGGATTCCTATATGTCATTACTGTGGTGCCAAAGGGTACATTCATCCAAGATGTTGGAAGATGAAGGAAGATATAAAAGAAGGAAAACATAAGAAGCAGACACCATATACCAGAGAAAAGAAGAAAGAAAGCAAGAAGATATGGGTCAGAAAAGAAGATCTAGTGGGATAGTCTTCAATGAAAAAATCCTCAAAAGACAACTGGTATTTTGACAGTGGTTGTTCAAGACACATGACAGGTGACAAAGGTTTTTTGATGAATTACAAAGAATGTCCAATTGGGCATGTAACTTTTGGTGATGGTCAGAAAGATCAAGTAGCTGGAAAAGGAACATTGATGGTTCCTGGGTATCCAAGACTGAAAAATATTCTGCATGTAGGAGGACTGAAGGCAGATCTTTTGAGTATAAGTCAATTATGTGATCAAAATCTGGTGGTAAAATTTACTAATGACAGATGTGTGGTCTATGATAAAGCTGGTCAGTGTGTTTTAACTGGTTCAAGATCTTCAGACAATTGTTATTTGCTAGAGAAATTGGAAGTCTATTATAACACATCTTGCAACATCACTGAAATTTGGCATCAGAAGCTTGGACATCTGAACTTCCGGAACCTGATGAAGATTACAAAAATGAATGCTGTTAAGGAGTGCCCAAGCTCACGAAAAAGGAAGATGGTGTATGCGGACTTTGTCAACTGGGAAAGCAAAGTCGTGCTTCTCAAAAAGTGGTGCAAGACATTGGTACACCAAGAGTGCTAGAACTCTTACATATGGATCTCATTGGACCCACACAGACAGAAAGCTTGTTAGGTAAAAGATATGTATTCGTGTGTGTTGATGACTATTCTAGGTACACCTGGGTGGACTTCCTCAAGGAAAAATCAGATACTTTGGGAGCCTTCAAGAAGTTATGCATGCAACTTCAAAATAAGAAAGAGTGTCAAATTGGGAAGATTGTCAAAATCAGAAGTGATCATGGAAGAGAATTTAAAAATGCTCAGTTTGTAGAATTTAGCGGAGAACATGGGATTCGTCATGAATTTTCAACTAAAAAAACTCCTTAACAAAACCGTGTGGTAGAAAGGAAGAATCACACTCTCCAAGAGATGGCTCGCGTTATGTTGAATTCCAAGAAACTCTTGACAAGGTTTTGGGTGGAAGCAATAAATACAACATGCTACATCATTAATATAGTGTACATTCGGCCTTCAACCAACATGACACCGTATAAAATTTGGAGAGGTAAAAGGCCAAATCTCAAATACTTTCACATCTTTGGAAGCACATGTTACATTCTGAATGATAGAGATCAGCTGGGAAAGTTTGTCAAGAAAAGTGATGAAGGATTATTCATGGGATATTCAACTACTAGTAGAGCCTATTAATGTTGTTGTTGATGATTTCTCTGATATGGAGACTCAAGGTGCATCAAGTGAGCCAAACAAGCCTATCACTCAGAATTATGAATCAGCAGATAAAGAGTTACAGGCAGAACAAGATGTTGCAACACAGGTTACAACACCAACTACAACAACAAAAACTGCTCAGGATTCTGGTCAGGATTCAGATAGACAGCAGGTTATAACTGATGTTGCAACTGAAGTTACAACAGGCAAAATCATCTCAGAATCAGATAAAGAAGAAATTGACAACGAAGAAGATAATGAAGACATCAGTCTTGAATCATCCTCAAGAATAAAGAAGAATTATCCTATTCAGAATGTGATTGGTAATGTAACTAAAGGAAGGAGAAGCAGAAGCACTCAAAGAATTGATTATCGAGAATTGGCCGGCTACACATGTTACATCTCTCTTATTGAACCAAAGAATGTTAAAGAAGCTTTAGTTGATGAATACTGGATGTCTACAATGCAAGAAGAATTGAATTAGTTTGTTCGAAATGATGTGTGGACATTGGTCCCAAGGCCAAAGGATGTGAATGTTATTGGAACAAAGTGGATTTTCAAAAATAAGACTGATGACAAAGGCAACATCACCAGAAATAAAGCAAGACTAGTGGCTCAAGGATATACTCAAGTTGAAGGAGTTGACTTTGATGAAATATTTACACCAGTTGCAAGCTTGGAATCCATCAAATTATTGTTAGCAGTAGTATGTTGTATGGTGTTCAAGCTACATCAAATGGATGTCAAATGTGCTTTTGTAAATGGAGTTCTAAGTGAAGAAGTTTTTTGTGGAGAAACCAAAAGGTTTTGAAGATCCTCAACATTCAGATTATGTGTTCAAATTGAAAAAGGCTCTCTATGGCTTGAAGCAAGCTTCTCGGGTTTCGTATGAAAGGCTTACAAAATTCTTACTTGAAAAGGGCTACCAAAGAGGGGGAGTAGACAACACTTTATTTATAAAGAAGTCCAAATCAGATCTTATGGTGGCACAAATATATGTTGATGATATCATATTTGGTTCAACATCACAAAAGCAAGTGAATGAGTTTATTTATCTAATGCAAGAAGAGTTTGAGATGAGCATGGTAGGTGAACTAAACTACTTTTTGGGTTTCCAAATCAAACAATGCAAAGAAGAAATTTTCATTTTTCAAACCAAGTATGCACAGAACTTGGTGAAAAGATTTGGTTTGGAAAAGGCTAGACACATGAGAACACCCATGAGTGTGAATCAGAAGTTGACAAAAGATGAGTATGGAAAAGATGTAGACCCAAGTCTCTATAGAAGTATAATTGGAAACTTACTCTATCTCATAGCTAGCAGGCCAGACATCTCTTTCAGTGTTGGAGTTTGTGCAAGATATCAAGCAACACCGAAGGAGTCTCATTTGAAAGTTGTTAAACGTATCATCAAATATGTTCATGGTACTGCAGAATATGAAATTTGCTATTCAAAAGACTCCAACTCACATCTTACTGGTTATAGTGATGCAGATTGGACAGGAAACATTGATGATAGAGAAAGAACCTCAGGAGGATGTTTCTACCTTGGTAACAAATTGGTCACATGGTATAGCAAGAAGCAAAGTTCTATTTCCCTCTCCATTGCCGAGGCTAAATACATAGCAGCAGGAAGTTGTTGTACACAATTGTTGTGGATGAAGCAAATGCTTGAGGACTATGGCTTATAACAAGGGTTATTAACTATATTTTGTGACAACAAAAGTGCAATTGATATCTCCAAGAATCCAGTCCAACATTCCCATACCAAACATATTGATCTCCGACACCACTTTATACGAGATTTGGTAGAAAACAAAACAATTGTTATTGATAATGTTGTAACAGAAAAGCAAATGGCGGACATCTTTACCAAACCCCTTGATGCTACAAGATTCTAAAAGTTGAGGGGTGAAATTAGCCTTTGCCAACTTTAATCCCTATTGGGGACTGCAAACGACCTGCATCTGCTATAGTTTGTTAATGTCGTTTGCAGCAGGAAGAAGGATTTTTGAAGATAGGGGGAGCCGATGACCATGAATTCTGAAGATAGGGGGAGTTGTAGAACAAGTTGTAACAAGTCTTACAACAACCAGTGAAGATTTTGGCATCAATTCAGACACAAAGGGGGAGAAGTTGTCCAGTGCAAGAGTTCCAAACCAATTGGGTGTATTTGTTTGTGCTTAATTTGTATATCACTAGTTGTAATGTTATCATATATTTTGTAAGCAACTAGATGATTTTCTTTAGTTTGTAAAATCTGTGTTTCAGCCAAGTTGTAACAGGAGTCAGTCTGGGTGCAAAAGCAGTTGTGTCAAATTATAACAAAGGGGGAGATTGTTAGTGCAACCGCACTATTATTGGCATGATTTGACACATAGTCAAGGTGACGTGGCAATCTATGTGACTTGGCAAAGAGTCTTGGCTTGCAAGGCAAAACATCTTGAAGATCTTAGTGGAGTTATTCATAACCATATTTAGGAGATGTGATTAAAGACTAAATATGGAATGAAGGCTAATTAAAGATATGATTTGAAGAATCCTTGATGAAGATTGATTGAAGTCTATTGAGGGCAAGATTTGAGGACCAAACTTGGGTGAATTGAAGATCAAGTTTGGAGAATCTTTAAAGACCAAACTTGGAAGCTTGAAGACTAAGTTTGGCAAGTTTTGTAAAGACGCACAAGGACGTACGTCCTTTGCGAGGAGACCGCGTGAAGTGGAACTGAGGAGGTAGGCTAGTTACCGGTAGTCGGGATCAGGAGATTTGGCAGCATCGACTCAGACTAAGCATGATTGGGAGATTGATGGGTCTTGAGGTCATCCGTAATGTAACCAGAACTCAGTCAAGTCAGCAGTCAGGGCCATGTTGCAACTTATGTTACAACAAGAGTTGCAACAGCTAATTTCGGAAGGTTTTTAAATTAGTAGCCACAAAGATTTTAAAAGAGGTATGTGCTATATTTGGGACGTTGATGCATCTATATAAGCACTAAACAATCTAGAGAGGGTAGTGATCTTTATTGTTGAGAGAGTGAGTGACAAGTGTTTGTACTCATGTATTTTCATCTCTATTAGTGAATTGTTAATCTCCGGGCTTGGCCCCCCAAACGTAGGCAAGTGGACGCTGAACTGGGTTACCAATCTTGTGTGTCTCCTTCCTTGGTTTGTGTGATTGTTCTTTAAGTGTTTTTGAGTGTTCTTTAAACCACAAACCACATCGTCGGAACTAACAGCTCTAAATCCTTGGATTTTATCTTATATTATATTTATTTTAAAAAATACACTTAATTACGTGGTCGTGGCTGCATCTCAAGGCTTTGATCTTATATATATATATGTCCTTTTCCTTCTTTCTATTCTATTTCACCTAGATGAGAGTGAAGGAAAGCTACTACTTTCTATTTTTTTAATCTATTATTAAAATAAATTAATACCAAAGACATAAATGATACTGTTTAACAAATTCTCTAGTTGTACTTCATGACTAAGAATTGGTATAAGCACATATATATCTCTTATAATAAAATAAAACATGCTAACAAGTAACAACCATTAGAAACTTAACGAAGTAAAATATCAACATATCACACCAATAGGTACATTTATAATAATTTCACAAGACTTACATCACAAACCATGCAGGTGGCACTTATTTAACTATATATAACAGATATATAAAAAGACATTACTCAATGTCATTGCCACCAATTTAACATATATAAGACCATTACTACATGCATATTGCATAATTGAAACTATATATCTAATAAACTTCAACACGCCAACAATCATTGTTTTTTAGCTTGGCTAGCATCTTTGGCCATTCCTCACCTTTTTTGGCAGCAATTTTCTTAAATGCATCCATAAATCCAGGCATCATCGCCTTTGATCTAGTGAAATATATATATGTATTGCGTTTCATCCCATTTGGGCTAGAAGAAATAAGTTGGGTTTTGACCCAATATAAAATAAAAAAAATGAAACTATGTCAATTGGTGGAAAAGGCAAGGGCAAAATTGGGTTTTCACATAAAACCCTATTTGATGAATTCTTTCATTCAGTGGAGAGAGAGAGAGAGAGAAAGGGGAAAGGGTGAAAGAAAGAGAGAGGTAAGAAGCCACGAATAAGAGGAAGAAAAAAAGGGTTAAGGCTTGAGCAAGCAAGACGATCGGACGATAAATCGGTACCAGATCTTGCCCAAATCTCTGGTAGAGAATCCTTGCGGGTGGCTCTCCTAACTTACCGGATTTGATCTTCCCTTAATCTTTTCTTGATTTCTTTATTGTGTAGATCCATCCTAGTGATGATGTATGTGTTGTTGAGAGTAAGCTCTTAACTTGTTATGCTCTTATTCCTCTTGTAAACCTCTAGTTAGCTAGAGATAACCCCTTGTATCTCCGTTAATTGACATAGTGGAAGCTTTGTAAGAGGCTCTAAGGAGTCCCGTGGTTTTTTCCTCAATTCGAAAGGTTTTCCAAGCTAAAATTTTTGCCATGTGTTGTTGTATGTTTGATCATCTCATTCTAACAAGAATTGAGGGGTTTGGTAGTGTTTTAAGCTTATTTTGAAGCTTTGAAGGGTTGTAGAAGGCTTGGGAAGACAATAGAAGTAAGGTATGCGGGCCTCATACAGGCCGCACAGGGTCGGCAGTGAGATGTGCGGGCAATTCTAGGCCGTGCAAAGCCCGCATGTGAACAGTGAATGGTAATTTTGCTAGCATGAAGATCACATGTGAAGACCTATTATAGTATGATTGCCATCTATAGGAGTATGTGAAGAACCGAAAGGGTTCTTGCTAGCATGACAATGGAGTTAAACTGGTTATTGTTGTCAGTAGAATATGGAAGCATTCGGCCGCCTCGGACTTAATTAGGAGAGTTGGATTGTTCTTGAGGTCGAATTGTAACTAGGTTGGAACTGAGTTAGTGTTAGTAGATGAGCCAAGTTGCAACACAGTTGCAACAAAGTTGTAATGCTAGATTTGGAAGGTGCTAAATGTGGATGTTGCAAAAAATCAAAACAGAAGTGAAAAGTTGTTAAGAGACGATTTGTGTGAAGGACTATATATATATATAAGGCCTTGCTTATGGATTT
Source organism: Dioscorea cayenensis subsp. rotundata (assembly GCF_009730915.1). Taxonomy (NCBI): domain Eukaryota; kingdom Viridiplantae; phylum Streptophyta; class Magnoliopsida; order Dioscoreales; family Dioscoreaceae; genus Dioscorea; species Dioscorea cayenensis. The sequence continues at coordinate 20,359,705 of NC_052481.1, read as the reverse complement.
ATGATGAGAGAGAAAGAGAGATGCCTAAGGAGTAGGTATTGAAGCATCAGTACATCAGACTCGTGAGAAAGAGCTTATCGTCGACGTCCATGGTGATTGTGGTGGAGATCATGATGAAGCCATGTCACGTTGACGAGAAGTCATTATCAATGAGAGGTTGATCAAACGAGTTTTTGAATTGGAAATTTTAGATCACCATTTACCTCGTGATGAGGATATTTTTACGAGATAGTTTGTACCTGTGTGTTACCACTTCAAGTGGATTTGATTCTACGGACTTGGCTCCGCAAACCAAGAACATGGTGCCGAGCTGTGTTGCCAAATGTTTGTGCCTCTTATTTTGATTGTTGTGGTGCGTGCGCCCTTGATCATCAAAAAATTACTAGTCCACAACCCTTAATGAAACTAATATGTTTTTCCTTCTTAATATCATGTAGCTGTTAAATAAATAATAATTTAGCGACCTAAGTAGATTTTTCTGTTGAGCAAATATAGCATTCTCTTAAAGATATCCCTGATAGATACAACCCTCCAAAACTTATTTTTCTAGTATGTGAAAACATGAAGTAAGTGGCCCATTCTTCTTATATTGCCTTGCTATCAAATACCATTGGACATGAAAGATGTGGAAAACAAAGACTTTTTCCCTGTAGTTTAAGCAATTTTGTACTAAGATGCATCATTTATTTCTTCAGTTAGATTTTCACATTGTATTTGATTTCTATCCTTGGGATAGAATACTATGAGAAAAATTTCAGTTTAATAATATTTTTTCCCTAATCTATTAATTCAAGTTAAAGACATTCTTAAATTAACATGCAGATGATCTACTGATATTTTCGGTTGGAGGGCATGATGACCTTACGATCATTAAATTAATTCTTTATCTATTCGAAGGTTGTTATGGTCTTTCAATTAACTATTCAAAAAGTTGTCTGTATTCTACTAATTTTGGTTACCAACCGCACTTATCCCCAGCAAGAATGCTTAATTGCAATAGAGATTGCCTACCAATTACATATCTGGGTATTCCACTTTCTGGTCGACGTCTTAGATGACAAGGCTGGACAAAGTTAATTGAATCCATTCGTATTAGACTCACACCCTGGAAAGCAATTTACCTTTCTCTGGGGGGTCATCTTACCCTTATCAACTCTGTTTTATCGTCTCTCCCAGTTTACTGGATGTCAGTTTTCAAACTTCCAGCCTGGATCATCCATGAGATTGATAAAATCAGGAGAGATTTTCTTTGGAAGGGTCCTGATCTGGGGTCTAAGGAGATAAGGTTGATTACCTAGAAAAGAATTTGTAGACCCGGTAGCATGGGTGGTTGGGGAATCTTTGATCTCCAGGTTTTCAACAAAGCCTTGCTTGGAAAGTGGTGGTAGAAGCTCACCACCAAACCGGCCTCTTGTTGGACCAAAATTGTCAATGCCAACTACGCGATAAGAGAATCACTTGATATTTTATTTCATCACCCACCAAGAAATAAATCTTTCTTTTGGGCAGGAATTAATGCCATTCTATCCTCCTTTCGATTCTGCATAACTAAATCAATTGGAAATGGAGAAAACACCTATTTTGGTATGATAAATAATTGAGGGTCAATCTCCAAAAGATCTTTGGACATCACTTTTCTTGGACTACACTTGTTCTTGGATTACTCTAAGACAATTAATTCACATACTTAATTCCCAATGTAATCCATTCAGAACAGCCTCCGCTGATGACTTTACCATACTAATGAATATTATTCTGGACTGGGCAAATGATCAAGAGGACTCTTATACCTGGTCTCCAAATAAAAAAGGAACCTTTTCTGTCAAATCCTTCTACAATTTCTTAATTGATGGAGGAATTCACAGTCAACTTTACTCCAAATTCTGGAAGACAGAATCCCCTAGCAAAATAACTTTATTCTGTTGGCTTGCCTAGGAAAACAAAATTCTTACTCTCGAGAACCTATTCAAAAAAGGCTGCAACCCTAATGCCACTGACACTTGTTTTCTATGTCATAATAATTTAGAATCAGTGGACCACCTATTCATCGATTGTTCATTCTCTGAGAGAATTTGGTCTTCTTTTAGATGTTTATTTGATATTGTTACTCTTCCATCCTCTATCTACAATATCTGGACTTTTTGGATCCCCTCTTTGAATCCTACTTCCAGGAATCTTTGGGATTTCTGCACTAAAGCCATTTTTTGGAATATCTGGCTGGAACGCAACAATCATATTTTTAACCAAAACTACTCATCCATTACTTCTACACTCTATAAGATAGCTAATATGCTTCTTCTTGGATATCTGCAGGCTCGGAGTCTTTTCAACAGGAATCATCTGATGCCGCTCAGAAGATCAAGCGTTCCCTCAACTTCCTGAGTTCCAGATCCACCGATCCTATAGGTGATATGACGCATACCACAAACCGGGAGTAATCTGCTACTTTTGTTGCTGGACAGGCCTGTGTCTCCAGATGGTTGACTTCGCCAGTTCAACTCATTATCTCTCCCCTCTTTTTCATTACTGTCTTATTTTCCAGTACTGTATACTACTATCCTCATTCCTGGTGAGGATATCGGTTTTATTTTGTTGTTTCCCTGTTCGACTCTTTTCTGTTTGTACTTAGTACTCTCTGTTCTCTTTTTTTCTTAATAAATTCGTGGTATATCCACTTTATTAAAAAAAACATTCTTAAAACCTCTTTGCCAATTCACTTAAGCATGGAACTAGTGGTCCGTTTCAAAATTTAGAAAGGATTTCAAACACTTTTCACACACATTTCTTACTTTTGAATAAACACATTTCTTACTTCACAAGACTATGTAAGCATAGGTGTAAACTATATATGCTTTGCTTTTATTAGTATAATTTTTTGAATAGTCCTTTATTTTCTCAAAATATATTTTTTTAGTTTTTCTTTTAAGTTTCTTGAAAGTTTAGGGTTTAGGAGAACTGACATGACTCAATTAAAATAATAGGAAGATTAAAATTTTACAATATAAAATAAAGGGGCTAAAAAAATAAGTTTGAAAGAATAGGTATACTGTTGAAGGAATTATATCTTTTTTATTTAAAAAGCTTTTCCTTCTTGGTATCATATCACCACCAAATAAATGACAATTCAATGGCCCAAGAGCTTTTTGTTAAGCAAACCTCATATGATGCTAGCATCGTAACATTATAGCTAATATATGAGCAATATATATATGAACCAAAAACCTTAACTTCCAATCAGATTCATTTCTCTAGTCATGAGAAAGAGTCTCATGACTCTCCTTGTACAAATTTATAATTAATTTATATATATATAATGAAAAAAAATCATTCTTACATAATTTAAACCTAATTCGACACCACTGAATTGAGATATGTGTTGTTCGATCTATTTGTGAAAATATAATACATTTGATCTCTTAAACTAATTAAACAAATTTTGTTGGTTTTACCTCATTAAAATGATATAGGAACTAATTATATACACAGTCTTAGAGAGGTGTATATAAATATATATACATACAACATAAAGCATATTTTTTTTATGAGCAGTGATGATGCACAATGCTCAGATAATAGACTCAATAGTTCAATAAATAGTGTGGAGTAGGATGCACATTATCATAAATAGTGGCCTCAATAGAGACCCAACTATTTATTCTCGGTTCACGCATATTCTTTTAGTACTATTTATACAACTCTTTGTGCACCCACGTGTGTCTATTTCCATATATATATATCATTACAAAATTTGTAATTATTTATGTACATTAATTTAAAATTTAAAGTTTGTATGAATTTTTTTTCAAAAGTCGTGGTGCGACAAGGAAGAGAGCTTTGTTTCATCTCATAACTCACTCTATGTTTTTTTTTTAATATATTATTAAAACTAATTAATTTTATAAAATATAAATGATATTCATTAACAAATGTGCTTTATTGTTTTAAAAAACGACTGTTTTCTTACAAAATAATAAAAAAATTGCCTTTGTACATAATGACTAAGGTATGGACGGTATGGTCTCTTAGGCTTAAGAACAAAATGCATCTAGCTCCAATAAAACAAAACATACCAACAAACATTAGAAACCAACAGCGTAAAACATTATCTCATACCAAATACATTTATTAATATTACAACCGGACTTAGAAACCATGCAGACGCAGACGCAGACACTGACACAAGACACAAACACAAACGGAAGTGGCACTTATTAAACTATGATAAATAAAAAGCACTACTCAATGCCATTGCCACAACTGATTTAACATAAAACCATTGTATTGAAGTTATGAGCTAGTAAACTTCAACACGCCAATGTTGATTTTTAATCAGCTCGGTTAGCTTCTTTGGCCAATCCACACCTCTTTCGTCAGCAATCTTTTGAAATGTCTCCCGAATTCCAGGCATCATTGTGTGTGATCCAGCAAAATATATATATGCGCCTCCATCCAAAAGTGTGAATATTTCATCACCGTTCTCGTAGATGAGGTCGGCTACAGAGTTATTATTCAAGGCCCTCTGGTACCTGCATAATTTTAACTAATGATCATTAATTGCAAATGATTAATAGCTTGTTTATCCCAAATACGTACATGAAGTGGTCAGGATTGTTCTCCAGGATATTAGTGAATTCCTTGTTGTAAAGAAGGCTGTTATAGTTGTCAGCTCCATCAATCAACCAGGCCAATCCTTGGAATTTATGTTTTGGTGGTACGTGTGGATCTAAGAATAATCGCTGGGTGTTGCTGCGGAAAGGAGCAATGCCAGTTGCCGTTGCAACCATGATATGTTTGCCTTCCTGAGGTTCTGGGAATACCATTCGTTTTCCTAAAGGACCTATAGCAAAAATGTATGATAAAAGCCAATTTTATTACAAGTAAAAGAATTGTAAAAATTTGTAGCCAGTAGGATTTGAAAGAAAGACACAAACATATTGAAAAGAAAAAAAACAACCAATTTTCACAAGGTTCCTACACCCATTGTTTGGGTGATCACGGCACATGAAGTGAATTCTACTAAAACTCAAAATGCATCGATCTAGTTTTTTGTGTTCAAGTTAATAATATTTTTGAGAAAAATACACATTGTGGTTTTTCAGTTTTGTTAAAAAAGATAGAGGTTTATTATTTTTGTAAAAGAAATACCATGTTGTTAATTCACAGGGGCAAAATGATTAAATTATTTAAAACATATCATACGTCATAATTTTTTTAAAATCCATTAAGCTCTCCCAAAATTCTAATAAACAAAAAAACTTAAATTCCAAACCCAAACAAAATTATGCTGAAAATCATGTTTTATTATGCCATGCGGCCTTTTTTTTTTATAACAAATTGATCATTTTGCCTCTAAAAGTTAATATTGTTAAGGGATTGTTAACAGCTTTTCCTTTTTTTGCTAGTTGTAGTTTAAAAACAAAAACAGATCTCTGTCTGTGCAAAACCGAAACCACACGCTAAATTTTCTCCACTTTTTGATGATAAATCCCAATAATATGAAAAAGAAAAGGCCAATAATACATTAGCGCTACAAGAAGCACTGGACATAAATACATCAACAAATTTAATATTTAATGTTTAGATTTTCTCTAAATATATTTTATTTTTAAATTTTTATGTTATCTCTAACAAATTTTGAAAGAAAGTGGTGTAAATGGGAGGTCATGGATTCAAATCCCTCCATGTACTATTCCCCATACTGTTTATACACTGTTTATTCAGAATTTTTATATTATTTTTGTACTGTACATATACTGTATATCCGAACTCTAGTATTATTTGATATTGTTTATATTCATTAAAAAAAGCACTTGTCTCTTATTACTTTAAAAAAAATGGAGTAATTAAATGCAAAATTTTAAAGAAATTATTTTCAAACCTGAAATTTCAACTACATCTCCAGCTTTAACGTTACAGAGATAGTTACTGACATTGTCTGCGAAAAGTTCCCCACGACGGACACATAAACTAAGTGTCTTGCCATCAAAGACATCTCCATCTCTACATGATGCAATTGAGAAATAGCGTTTGATCTGCATGATAATAATTAGTAGAGAAGCTCTAAAAATTAATTAACAAACATGAAATTGCATGTACTTAAAGAAGCTCACCAATTGAAAATGTACTTCAAGATATTGGCCTTCCACGAAACTAAAACTGCCACCGTGATCAAGCACAATATGGCAGATCTCTCCGAGGCCGCCTTTGGGGCCAACAAGAGTCTCTACTGAGACAACTGTTGTTTTGTAAGTACTCGAAGGTATTTCTCTAGTCTCCCCAGCTTCTAAAGGGATGACTGCAGCATTAAGTTTTGTAGCTCCGCGTGCAGACATGCCGAGAACCTTGTGGTTATACTTGGAATGCTGTTTCTCATTTCTCAAAGAAAAACACGGCAGGGACGTCGGCGCCTTGTTTCTGAAGCTCAGATTACTGAAGATCTGAATAACAAGAATGAATGAGCTACAACTGCACATATAATTATGGCTTCCAAGGTCATAGACACATATACATACACACCCCAAAAAGTAAAAGGTTACAACAAGGTACAACAAACAGAGAGAATTAATATAAAAGGCTCAAGATGTTTACCCGTGAGCCAGAATGATTGAACCTTAAACACTTCCCAGGGAGCATCTTAGCATGCATGACACTGCAAAGATCAGCCCTGCAATCAAACACAACCAAAACCTTAGCTTTACATGAATAACCAACGACACATGTATATCATGAATAATACATAGGATGTTAATTAGTGAAATATATATATATATATAGATATATACTTGAGAGCCATTTCGGAGTTTCAACAACACAGTGAAAACTACAGACAATTGTATGAAGAGTGAAAGAAAGAGTGACTCCAAAGTCCTAACCCTAAACCTATATATAGAAGAGAAATGAGGGCCGCGGAACTCGTCCATAAATTAAAAAAATCATCAATTATGGTGCATAATTAATGCTCATCATTAAACAAATCATCAATTATGGTGATGCTCATCAATTATGTGTGTGAATGCCTAGAACTCACGATGGTCAACCTATACAACTCTGAAGTCTTGTCCTATGTATATGAGATCGGTCATAGATAAAAGTGCCAACATATATATATATATATATATATAATTTCAGTTTTAACACACATGACACTGAACAAATAGATCTTCAGTGTGAACACCTAAAAACTTTGGGCTGGTTTTTATTATTTGAATCGATGAATGCCTAGAACTCATGATGGTCAACCTATACAACTCCGTAGTCTAGTCCTATGTATATGAGATCGGGCATAGATATAAGTGCCAACATATATATCAGTGTTAACACACATGACACTAACAAATGGATCTTCGGTGTGAACACCTAAAACTTTGGGCGGGTTTTACTTATTATTTGAATCGATGAATGCCCAAATTAATATCAATAAAAATCAAACATGTTAATAATAAAAAAAAATATTTTTTAATATATATATATATAGTAGTATTAAAAAGCAAAACAAGAAGTACAGAAATCTAGAACCAAAACAAATGCAAAAGAAAAAAATAGATAAGATCCATTGTGAGTAGATACAACGATAAAAGAAAAACAGAAGACAAAGGTCCTTAGGTGTAAAGAGGATTTCTTCCTAGGGATCTAACAAAGCATAACATTGGTTAAAGCGTTTAATTCCCATATGAGAGATCGAGAGTCTGACTTCCTCTTAATGTACGATTGAGTTATAATAATAAAATGTGCATGTTTAAGATGTCTTGTTCACATTGTCGAGAAAAAAAAAACATCATGACTTGTCTAGTATGGTGAGTTAAATGAAAACTAGTAACCAGTGAGAAACGACAAATTTTAAATATATTTTAAAGGAAAACATTTCACAACTAATTAAACTGATTGAAAGTAAAAAAGACAATTTTTTCCTTTTTTAAATTGACAAGACGTATCAGGATATTGTCCTCTGTTACTCACCATCCACTCTGACACCCAATGTTTTAATAACCGGACTGGTTGTGACTCGGTTAGGCAACCGGTTGAACCGGCTGGTTCAACCGGATTTAATTTTTTCAAATAAATAAATATTTAAAAATTTAAAAACATTAAAAATAAGTAAAAAATAATTTCAAAAATAAAAAAAAATAATACAAAAGATACAAAATTACATATTGCAACTTTAAATTACCTTTATAAGGTCACAAAATCTCAACTTTACATAAAATTAAAATTTTTGAAATACAAATAGACAAGGATACAACTATACAACAAATATTGAAAAATAAAAAAATAAAATAAAATATAAGTATACAAATATACAACAACAACAATAATGATTAAAAAATAAAAACCAAACAGTTCAAATGTTTAGTTTAACACTCTAACTTTAATGATTTAATTATTGATTAGTGTAAAATTATAAGTTAATCATAATAAATTAATGATAATAAATCATAATATATTAATTTATTTATGCATCTTGCTTTTATTTTTTATTTTTTTTTTACTTTTTTGCCTTTTTGAAATTTTGACTGAGTTAATGAGTTTATTAACTTTATTTAAGTTTTTAATTATAAAATAAATAAATTAATTAAATAATTTAAATTAATAAATTAGTCGGTCCAGTCCAACCTTGAACCTGCCGGTCCGGTTCTTTAATGGTTTATGTGACTAATCGGACTGGTTTACCGGCAGGTTCTCGGTTGAACCAGTTGAACAGGCCGGTTCGGTCCGGTTTTTAATTCATTGCTGACATCACATTTTTCTTTTTACTATATTTCTAACCAACTATATGACAACAATATTGACATATATAGATAGGGAGATATAAATATGGTCCTTTGTTGTTGCTTGTTTAGCATTTACTGTCATACATATGTAGGCATGGTGAAGGGTTTTTTCACATATACAATTAGAAAATATTTATATACATTTGTTTAAAACATTGGCCCTTGGTAAAAGATGAACTTGTCAACCTCTGCACTGCTTTCTTTGAAGGAAGAGCAAATCTTGAAAGTCTAAACTGGGTGAACATATATAGGTCTTATTGCCAAGAAGGACTCCCCTGAAATCATTTCAAATTTTTCGTCCCATCAGCCTCATAAACTCTTCTTGTAAAATTATTTCCAAATTGTTGGCCAACAGATTAAGCAAAGTCGTTAATGATTTGGTAGATGATTCCCAGTCAGCTTTCATTAAAAGAATGAGTATAGTAGACAACATCATTACAGCTCAGGAGATTATTTTCAATCTTCAAAAGCGCAAACTACCAGGCTTAGCCTTCAAGGTTGATTTTGCAAAAGCTTTTGACTCGATCTATTGGCTAGAATTTCCTTTTGGAAATCTTAACCTCTTGGGGATTTGTCCCCATTGGATCACTTGGATTCAAACAATTCTTAGCTCCATAAAAGGCCGTGTTCTTATCAACAAATCTTTACATGGCTTTATCCGTTGGAAACAAGGACTTGGTCAAGGTAATCCCTTGTCACCCCTGCCCTTTGCTCTGGCAGCTGATACTTTAAGTGCGATGTTCACACTTGCACTTCACTGTAGAGTTTTATAAGGGGTTCCACTTGGGCAATTTGGAAATATTAGTCATTTCCAATATGCAGATGACATGATAATTTTCATTACAGTAGGACAGGAAGATCTTCAAGTGCTCTTTCTTTACCTGTTTGAATCAATTATTCCAAAAGTTGTATATTCTCTTCTAATTTTGGCTTTCACCCTAATGCCTCCTCAGCCATGATTCTTAACTGTATTAGGGATTGTCTCCCTCTTACCTACCTGGGTGTACCGCTTTCAGGGAGAAGACCTATGTGAAAAAATTGGCTGATTCTAATCTCAAAAGTCCGATTTAAGCTTACTTCCTAGAAAGCTATCTATCTTTCTCTTGGAGGTTGTCTCACTCTTATAAACTTTGTTCTATCCTCAATCCCCACTTATTGGATGTTAGTGTTTAAACTCTCAGTTTGGGTCTCTAACAAGATTGACAATATTCGTAGAGACTTTCTATGGCGAGGACTGGAGTTGGGCCCCAAAGGTATTCCCCTAATTGCCTAGAAAAGGATTTGTAGACCTCGTAGTATGGGAGGATGGGGGTATCCTCAACATCCAAGAATTTAATAAGGCTCTCCTAAAAAAGTGGTGGTGGAAAATGCTCTCAAATATTAAAAGTTGTTGGTTTAAAATTATCAATCTTAATTATCTGTCAAGAGATATTTCGGGACCTCTATACCATATATACACTGCCTAGAAATAAATCCTTTTTTTTTTGGGCAGGCATTACACCTCTTCTTCATTCTTTTAAAGCACATGCACTTCTATTACTGTGAAAAATGGTTCTGATGCCCTACTTTGGCATGATAAATGGTTGGATGGTAAAGCCCTTAAAGATCTCTAGCCCGACCTCTACATTGATTGTAGAGTTCCTTGGATTTCTTTAAGAAACTTTTTTTATTGCTTCTCATTCTTCAAAGACCTTATTTCATTCAACATTCCTTGATGATCTCACACCTCTTTTGTCTTCAACTCCAAACTCCCTAAGTGAGCAAGAAGATGTGAAAGTTTGGAACTTGGAAAGTAATAGGACTTTCTCTGTTAAATCCTTTATCGTTTCCTAATGGATGGTAGTATTCGAACCCCTCTCTATTCCAACTTTTGGAAAGTGGGGTGCCTTAGCAAAATATTTTTTTTTTGTTGGCTTGCTTGGGATGATAAAATTCTTACCCTTGCCAACCTAGCAAAAAACGGCTGTAATATCCATTGTGCAACGGACACTTGTATTCTGTGCCACATACATCCAAAGTCAATGGATCATCTCTTTCTTGAGTGCGACTTTTCAGACCAAATTTGGCATTTCTTCAAACAAATCTTTGGTCTTCGCTCTCATCCCCGGTCTATCGCAGATGTTTGGACTTCTTGGATCCCTACCTTACAACAAGAGCCATTTTCTGGAACTTATGGCTTGAGAGAAATCATCATATCTTCAACTTGCATGCTCTTACCCCGCATTCAATTATTTCTAAGATTATTTATATGCCTTTTACTTGGATTTTTGCAGCTAAAAACCTGAGTCAGCATTTCCCAGGTGAATCGTACAAAAGCTAAGGCGCTCCATTAACTTCCTCAGCGCAAGCCCAAACAATTAGCCCAGCGCCACGGCCTTTTCTACTTCCCAAGAGTGATTGACTCCATCGTTCAGCTATTGGAGACCTCGTATACCAGATGGTGGACTTCGCTTCTGCAGCTTCTTAGTCTCTTTTGTCTTTGGCTTTTTAGTCTTTTCCCGCTTTTCTATCTTTCGTGTGGCTTCTTGTGGAGATGTGATTCACTCCTGGTGATTATTTCTCACCTCCAGTTGTTGTTTCCTTGTGATTTTGTTTTGCTTGTTCTTTTCCTCGTTTAATTAATTAGTGGTTTATCCACTTTATTCCAAAAAAAAAATTATTTTCGAAAGTTGCAATGCCATGGTGAAAGGAAGCTCAAAGAAAACTCAGAATCTTTTTTTTTTCTATTTCATTTTTTTTAAACAAAATGCTCAAAATCATTGAATCTGGGCACTATTTTTTAATCTAATATTAGAAACTAATTAATTCCATCAATCATAAATGGCACATATTAATAATTTTAATTTGTTTTATTATTTAAAAAAAATTGTCGTTGTACTTTATGCTTAAGAAATGATCACATATGCTTAATTTAAAAAACATTCTCTAATCAGCAACCATTACCTCCATTACCTCCAGTGGTTAAGACATTTATTTCTATATCCATGTAAGAGATTAAACGTTCAATTATTCCCACCTCATGCGGGTGTGGATCTCTGAGAGCATGTGGTATATGTAAGATAGACCCTCACATATCTTTTTTAGTGGTTTGTTCACTTTATCAAAAAAAAAAAATAAAAATAAATAAATAAAAATAAAACACAACCCACGACTAAGGTAAAACATACATTATCTCATACAGAATACATTAATTTGTATTCCAACAAGACTTACAAACCATGCAAATGCAGGTGGCACTTATTATACTATAATAATAATAGATAAAAGGCATTAATCACTAAATGCCATTGCCACCAATGTAACATAAAAACATTGCATTGAAGTTATCAAATAAGCTTCAACACGCCATTGATTGTTTTTCTTCAGCCGTGCTAGCATCTCTGCCCAATTCACTCTTCTTTCCTTAGCAATATGCTGACATGCCTCCAGAATTCCAGGCATCATCGACTTTGATCCAGCCATATACATGTATGCACCTTCATCCAAAAGTGCTAAAATTTCATCACCACTGTCGTCAATGCGGTCCCCCTACAGAGTTATTATAGGCCGTCTCAGTATATTTAATTACCATTACTTGCAGATGATTAATTGCAGATCATTAATTAAGGATTACTTTGTTTATCTTAAGTACCTGAAGTTGTCGGTATTTTTATCCAGGATTTTCAGTGAATTCCCGGTGGTAAAGGTTGCTGCTATAGTTTTCAGTGCCGGAGATCAACCAGGCTAATCCACTGAATCTATCATTTGATCTTGGATCCATGAAAAATCCTGGATGTTGCTGCGGAAAGGAGCAATACCAGTTGCTGTTGCAACCATGATATGTTTCATGTTTGGCTTTCGGATCCTCTGGGAATACCATTGTTTCTTCAAAAGGACCTAATGCATGTCAAAAGCCAATTTGTTAACAGTATAAAAAAAAAACATTATGAAAATTTATAGTAAGAAAAATTTAAGACAGACACGCACATGTATATTGATAAAACAATAACTTACCACCCAATTTCAGTTTTTTTTTTTTTACCAATGTGGGCAAGGCACTGTGACCCAAGGGCGTATGTGAGTGTGTATTGAATGCACCATGTACTTCACCCTATGCACGGGGAGCTATTGTGCGTGCCCTCTACAAAGGACCCTAGCTATTCAACATGCTTTGGATAAGATTTAAATGTACGCTCTCCGCATCCAAAGAAATATGCCTTACCATCAAGCAATACTAATGTTAGCAGTTTCTTGTACTCACACCACTAATTTTCATAATATTTTGCATATAAAGTTCTGATACAGACCACATGAATTGAATTCTAAAAAAAACTCACCTTAATTGAGGCAATTAATTAAATACATTCGAACTTTATCTTTCTTTTAAAATTTAAACTCGTAATAATTTTGAAGTACTTGGATTATATGAAAGAAATTTATTTTATTTTTTTTTTTGATAAAAGGTGGATAAACCACATTCATAAAGAAAACACCGAAGACAAAATACAACAAGAGGAAAACAGACCCACAAGAAGTGGGAGGACCAGCAACACAACAGACTCAGCAGAAAACCACAAAAAGAGGAAGCCCAGACAAGAGAAGGGGAAACCCCAAAAAAAAGACAACAACACTACACATCTCCCGGGTAAGAACTATCCTCCGGAGGAACATGGTGCTCCACCTCCCTAGCAGAAATGAACTCCAGGCTCCGCTTGATCTTCTTAATTGGTTCTTCCAACTTTGCTCTTTTAAAGTCAGGAGCTGCATTCAGCCATATGAGAAACATATGAATAATCTTCACAATAAGAGAAGCAAACGAAGCACATGAAGATGAAAAAATGCGAGCATTTCGTTCAATCCAGATATTCCAAGTAATGGCTCTAGCTAAGAGGTCCCAAAAGAAGGATAACGGCCTCTGGAAGTTATTTCGCCAGTTTCCCCACAGATCTCGCATGGATGAAGGACCAGATCGAACCTCGAACAACTGTCCGAAGAAGTTCCAAACATGCGAAGCAACAGGGCACTGAGTAAGGAGGTGATCAGTCGATTCAACATCAGCATGGCACATGACACAAGTAGTTGAAGAAACAAAATTGCATCTTCTAAGTGCCAAATTTTCCAACGAGAGAATCTTATCCTCCCAAGCCAGCCAGTTGAAGAGGTTGACTTTCCTAGGGCAGCTACCCCTTAAGATAATGGGCGACCGAGGACAACGAATCCCCCCATCAATGAGGAAGGAATAGAAGGATTTAACAGAGAAACGACCATTAGGGGACAGGCCCCAGCGCTTTCGATCACTGCCAGAACTCTGTGGGGTTTGTAAGTTATCAAGTAAAGATCGCAAAGAGGGATAATCCTCCAGCGGCAGCCAAGCAGCACTACCCACCAAATCCCTAACCGTGCCATCTTTGTGCGAGGACAAGTTAAAACGATGTGGCCAAATGTTGGCAGGAGCATGACCCTCAAGCCAATTGTCCAACCAGAAAAGTGTAGTGGAACCATCATTCACAGTGGTAATCAAATTCATCCTAAACGCAGGCAAGGAGTGGAGAATCCCACTCCAAAAGAAGGATCGCCGAGAAGGTTGCTTATGGAACAGCTTCCAGCAGGGGATCCTATCGAAATAGTTAGCATGGAAGACCAACCCCCCACACCAGTTGTTACCAGACAGCAGCTTCCACCACCACTTACCAAGAAGGGCCAAGTTGAAAGTAGCCAGATTAAGAATACCCCAACCCCCCTGCTCCCTAGGACGACAAAGCCTTTCCCACTTAACCAATCTGATTTTGGGATGCTGGAGATCAGGGCCAGACCATAAGAAGTCCCTTCTAATCCTATCAATGCTTTTGATAACCCAACCAGGAAGCTTGAAAATAGACATCCAGTAGGTAGGAATAGCAGATAGGACCGAGTTTAGAAGCGTCAGGCACCTACCAAGTGAAAGAAATTTGGATTTCCAGACCGCCAACCTAGATCTAATCTTATGGATAAGGATATCCCAATCTTGCTTTCTAGGTCGGCCCCCCGCAATAGGGAGCCCAAGGTAGGCCAGTGGTAAGGCGCCAGTACTGCAATGTAGAGTCCTAGCAAGGTGAGTTTGAGGCGCCAAAGTCCTATTGGAGGAGTACAGACATGATTTCTCAGAATTAAGACATAATCCAGAAAGGCCTTCAAAGAATAAGAGGATCAATTTGATGATACGCAGATCTTCCCCTCCCCCAGCCGTCATGATAAGTAGATCATCCGCATACTACAAATGACACATCTTAGACCCCGAATTTCCAAGAGGCACCCCAATTAGGATCCCAGAGTTTAGTGCGTTGTTGAATAAGGTACTCAGCACATCCGCCACCAGAGTAAACAGCAACGGGGACAGAGGGTCTCCCTGCCTCAATCCCCTTTTGTATCTGACATAACCACACTCCTTTCCATTGATAAGAAACTTAGCCTTAGACGAGTATAGAATGGACTTAATCCACCCCACCCATCTATCGCTGAACCCCCGAGCATACATGAGCTCCAAGAGAAAATTCCAATCCACAGTATCAAACGCTTTAGAGAAGTCCACCTTAAAAATGTGGCCCGGGATATGATGCCGTTGCATGTAATAAATGAGCTCCTGAGCCGTAGCAATATTGTCAATAATACATCTGCCCTTGATGAATGCCGATTGGTTCATGTCAATCAGATCACTGATCCCATCGCAAAGTCTGTTCGCCAAAAGCTTAGAGAGAATTTTGAGGGAAGAGTTGATTAGGCTAATTGGACGATAATGCGAGGGATCTTCTGGAGTTTGAGTTTTAGGAATTAGCGCAATATTCGACCAATTAATTCTTTCCAGGTTGGCTCTCCCCCAGAAGAAGTCATCACACAACTTAAAAATGTCATCCTTGATAACGTCCCAAAATTTCTGGAAGAAGAAAAGTGGGAAGCCATCCGGGCCCGGCGCCTTATCAGCACTCATGCTGAAAACCGCCTTTTTGATTTCCTCCTGAGTGAAAGGAGCATCTAAATAGGATAAGTTGTGAAGGGTTTTAGGACCAAGCAAGGTATTCCAGTCGACCTTGTGACGGTAACCCTGGGTCGAACCATAGAGATCCTGGAAAAATGAAGTAAATGCGTCACCAATTCCTTGAGCGTCATCAACCCTTATATTATCATGCAGCACCCACGGCACGAAATTCCTATTCCGGCGACCATTTGCAACCGCGTGGAAGAATTTTGTATTTTCGTCGCCTTCCTTAATCCAAGTCACTCTCGCACGCTGCTTCCAGTAGATTTCTTCCTGCTTGAAAATTTTGTCAAGTTCATTTCTTAATGACATCTCAAGTTTGAAATCCTCATACGACAAAGGTCTACCCTCATTAGTAACCTCGAGTCCTTCTAACTCATTCAACAACGCAAGTTTCTTAAGTTTGATTGATCCAAAGTCGTGTTTGGCCCAATGCTTGATCCGCGCTCGGGTAAGTGAGAGTTTCTTTGACAGAGTAAAGGCCCCACACCCCGGGGGCTGGGGGAGATTCCACCAGTCTCTAATTAAGTCACCAAAATTATCGGCAAGACACCACGCTTGTTCAAAACGAAAAGTGCGAGCAACAGGAATATGGGTACCCGATTCCAACCTAATTGGTACATGGTCAGATCTCAGTCGAGGAAGACTGTTCTGAAGGACTTTGGGAAACAACCCCACCCAGGCGGAGTTAATCAAGAAACGGTCAAGCCTAACCCAAATTGGATTAGCTTGCCCATTTGTCCATGTAAATTTCTTCCCAACGCTAGGTGGTTCCAAAAGTTGGAGGTCCCTAATGAAATCCTGGGCCAATTTAATGTCCTGACGATTGAAAATGCCATTCGGCTTATCGGAAGGATCAAAGATTGAATTAAAATCCCCACAGATAACCCAAGGAATGCCACTCCCCGGTTGGCATCCTCAAATTTCATTCCAGAATTCTAGCTTAAGGTGGCGATCGACTGGCCCATAAACCGAGGTGCAGACCCAAATCGCGTTATTAGTACGGTTGGAAAATTTAACTGTAAGACTAAAGACACCTTTATGTGTCTCAGTTCCTTCAAAAAGATTACTATTCCAACCCACAATAATACCACCAGCCGTACCAGCAGCCGGAACAAAGGAGAAATGGTCCAACCGAGGACTACCAATAGACCTCCAGATGGAAGGGTCAATTGAATTCAACTTGGACTCTTGAAGACAACAAATGTCCGCATGATGGAGATGAAGGAAATCCTTAACTAGGAATCTTTTAGACGACATTCCTAGACCGCGTACATTCCAAGTTATTATATTCATTAACAACTAATCAGTCCGAGAAACGGGGCCAGCATTGGAGGACCCCGCACCATCTCCATTTGGAGCTAACCGTTTAGATTCAAGCAATCGTAAATGTGCAAAACATTTATCTCTATGATGCATGGAATCAAAGGTAATGCCACATGCCATACAATAATTATTCAGCTGCATATCAGTCCAATCGGAAATAAGAAGAGGGGAAGAGGATGTACCGTCCGGAGGTGAGGTCGAGTTCCCTTTCTTCTTAACTGATCTAGGTGGCTGTGAAATAAACCCAGCTTCCTCAGTCCATCTAGAAGAGGGTTTTTTTCTACGCTCACTTCTTCTGGCGACCTGAGAGGTATCTTCATTTTGCTCAGTCTGTACCAAGCGCCTGATCTTCACCTCAAAATCAGACTCCGAGTCATCCGAGTAATGACTTTCAATGCTGTCATCACCATGGTCCACACCAACCTCCTCCAGTCCCTTCCCAGGTTCAGGAATTAATCCTTCATCTTGAATATCACCACCCCAAATTCCAATGTTTTCTTTCACATCATCTCCCAAGGCTCGGTCAGTTTTGGATGCGAGATCCGTAGAGAATTTTGATGGAACCAGAGTCCAAACACGAACAAAGATTTGTAATAAAACATAATTAAATTTGAAAGAATTTATTTTAAAACCTATAATATCAACTTCATCTCCTTCTTTAGCGTTACATAGGAAGTTACTGACACTGTCCAGTGACGGTTCTGCACGACCAACGCATTAACTGAGTGTCCTGCCATCAAAAAGATCTCCATCTCTACATGATGCAATCGAGAAATCACGAATTATTACTCGAAATGGAGGTATCACTGGACTAATTGGACTAATATCATCCTGCAAATGCATGATAATAATTAGTAGAGAATTAACACTTAAAATTAAATCACAAAGGTGAAAATGTACTTAGAATGGCCGCGCACCTATACATCTTTGGCCAAATGAGTTTTTGGCCTCTCCAATGCAGAATGCTTCTGTGTTCGATTTGAGGCATCTTCTTGTTCAACAACCGTTTTTGGATGAGCACGCTGACTCGGAGATGCTCCTTGTCAACCGGATCTCCCCTGCGGGGTTTGATAAGGATGTGAGGCTTTGGAGTTTGAACGCCAATGGTTCCTTCTCTGTCAAATCCTTCTACGACCGCCTGAATGACGGGGGTCTTCGGTGCCCAATTGCTAAGTTTTTTTGGAAAGGACCTTGCCCGCGGAAGGTCAATATCTTCAACTGGTTAGCTTGGAAGGATAAAATCCTGACTCTCGAAAAATCTGGCTAAACGGAGATGTAACAAGCTTCCGACTGACACATGTGTGCTGTGTCACGAAGCGGGGGAATTTGTGGATCATCTGTTTTTACGATGTCGTTTCTCCTTGGAAGTGTGGGCACAGCTTAGTAGAGTAGTCCAGTTACCGGCTCTTCCGAGTTTGATGTCGTTACTGTGGGGGGTTTGGCGGGCTGCTCTGCGGCCCGCAGTTCACGTGGTGGGGGACAGGGTTTTTAAAGCTTTTGTGTGGGCTATTTGGCTTGCGAGAAATGATGTTATTTTTTCAGATAAATGTGAGCCCGCATGCTGTTTTAGTAAAAACTGATCATTTCATATTATCTTGGTTCTCTACAGCTCCGGATGGGTTGAGATCGACTTTTGATGATTCTATTTCCTCCATTCGGCGCAATTTAGATTTCACGGGACCTCAGTCTGAGGGGGCAGTGGTGCCACAGTCGACTGAGGAGGCTCTGGATGATGTAGTGGGGTAGTTCTATTTGTTTTATTTGTGGGTCAGGAGGAGGCCCGTTGTTCCTCCTTTTTGTTGGGTTCCACAGCTAGTGGACTTCTGTTGTACTTTGTTTGTTCTGGTTTTTTAATGGAATGATTGTGGTTTATCCACTTTTTATATATAATGTACTTAGAAAATCAAGCTCACCGTAGGACAAATTATTGGACCCGGATGTAAGATTACTCCAAGATATTGGCCTTCCACGAAATGAAATCTGCTTCCGTGTTCAAGCACAACATGGCAGATCTCTCCAATGGCGCCTTTGGTGCCAGCAAGAGTCTTCACTGAGACAACTTTTGTTCTGTAAGGACAGCCTGGTCTGGGGATGATGGAAGGTACTTCTTTAGCAACCTCAGCTTCTGAAGGCTTGACTGAAGCACTGCGTTTTGTGTCTTGTTGTGCAGACATGCAAAGAACCTTGTGGTTATACTTGAAATGTTGTTGTATCTGATTTCCCCAGGATAAACACGGCAAGGATGTCGGCGCATAGTTTCCGAAGCTCAGATGACTGAAACTCTGCATAACGTACAAGAATATTAATGAGCTACAACTGAACTAATAATTCATTATGCCTTCCAAGTTATTAAAAGACACACACAAAAAGAAAAATTCAACAAAATACAAGAAAGAGAGAGAATTATAAACGGCTAAAGATGTTCACATGTTAGCCAGAATTGTTAAACCCTAAACCGTTCACAGGGCTCGTCTTGGCATGCATGACACTGCAAATATCAGCCCTGCAATCAACCACAACCAAAACCTTATTGCTTGACATACATAACCACGCATGTATATGAATAATACAAAGGATGTTAGTGAAAATGGATACTTGAGAGCCATTTTGGAGTTTCAACAACACAAAGTGAAAACCTCAGACAACAGTATGAAGAGTGAAGAAGAGAGTGATCTCCAAACCCTAAACATATATAGAGGAGAAATGAGGGGAACTCGGTCATAAAGCTTTTCAATTATGTTGTGCAAAATGCTCATGTACCCCACTACTTATTGTTGATGTGAATGCGAATCTATGCAACGGAGAAATAGTTGTCCAGTTAGGTGTCTAGCTTGTTCTGTCTAACATCAGAAGTCAATATCCCTAGCAACATATAAACAGTTGCGTGTGAACACATATGACGCGCGGATCTTGTGTGAACACTTAGAATGTTTTTTTAAATATATATATATATATATATATATAAAGTGGATAAACTAACCACCCACATCGGAGAATTAAGTCGTCAGGCTCCCAAACATAAAGCTGAAGATTAATTTCACTCACTCATAAAATATGGTTAAATCCTAGTGTATACATGTGTGGTAGCTTATTCACTTTGCCAAATAAATAAATAAATAAATAAACTAATAAAAAAATATTAAAAACTACAAAAATACAAAAACTTGAAGTGAACGAATTACCAACCACAAGATAGTAGGGCTGATCTAGTGCTTTGAAATATAATATTAAAAGAATTTTTATTTGAATTAATCAATATTTAACTTAATTAATATCAATACAAATTAAATATTTTAATATTGAAAATTTTATTTTTTAAATAACAATAAACATTAATTAATATTATTTTAAAAATAATTATTAAATATATTTATTTAAAATAATTAAAATTATAAAATTAGGATGGGGATTTTTGCTTCCCCAAGCCAAACCCTAGTCAAATAGCTATTTTATTTGGTTTCATTCTGATTGTTGTTCTCCTCTGTTGCTAAAATTACTGTGCATTCAAGTGAAGCAAGGAGAGAAGAGGCCAAGTAATGTGATACAGATGAATCTAGCACTCCAGTTTATGGATCATCGTTATCGTATTTACTAGGTATTTTTGGTTGTCAACAATTTTTATTTTTATAGCTTTTTATTTTATGTATGTATTTTATTTTTTAAAGTTTAATTTATTATTATTATTATTATTATTATTAATTATTATAAGTTTTTAGGGTTTGCAACGCTAGCCAAAGAAGGTGACTTTGGCACAGTCAAGATGGGTAACAATAGCCACTCAAAGATTGTAGGAAGTGGTGACATATGTCTTGTCACTGATATGGGTTGTTCCATTACCTTGAAGGATGTGAGGCATGTCTCGGATCTCAGGTTGAATTTGATGTCTACTTTGGCCTTAGACAAACAAGGTTATGAAAGCTATTTCGGAAAGGGATGTTGGAAGCTCTCCAAGGGTTCGCTGGTTGTTAGAGGAGTTTGTTGCACATTGTATAAAACTCAACTAAAGATGAACAAGGGTGGCTTGTTTGTAATGCAGAACAAATCTTCTCCAAACCTATGGCACAAGAGGTTGGCTCATATGAGTGAAAGCGGTCTGCAAATTCTCACCAAGAAGGAGCTAATCCCTTGCAACACTAGTATGTCTTAAGACCTATGTGATTTTTGTGTAATTGGTTGTCTATTCTGATGTGTGTGGTCCATTTGAAGTGAAGACTTTGGGTAGTAACATGTACTTTGTTACCTTCATTGATAATGCATCAAGGAAGCTTTGGGTATATTTGCTGAAATTCAAGGCTCAAGTATTTCAAGTGTTCCAAGAGTTTCATGCTAAAGTCGAAAGAGAGACAAGCAAGCTGTTGAAGTGCATTCACACCGATAATGGTGGTAAATATGTTTCCAAGAATTTTGAATGGTATTGTAGAGCTCATGGAATTCGTCATGTCAAGACAATACCGGGAACACCTCAACACAATGGAGTAGCTGAGAGAATGAATCAAAACATTGTAGAGAATGTGAGTAGTTTATTGAAGATGGCTAGACTGCTGAAGGTTTTCTAGGGAGAAGCTGTGTTGAAAGTGATATTCCAGAAAGGGTGTGGACAAGGAGAAATCCCTCCTATGCACACTTAAAGGTTTTTTGGGTGTAGAGCATTCATTCATGTCCCCAAAGAGCAAAGGTCCAAGTTAGATGACAAAGCAATCCTATGTGTGTTTTTGGGCAATAGAGATGAAGAGCTGGGATACAGGTTGTGTGATGCGGAAATAACGCAACAAAAGGGATGAGATCCACCACCGAACGAAGTCCAAGATCAGATACAGGACCTAGCCACTCATCACTCTCTAGATCAGCCCAAAGAGATACAGAGTTGAGAGAGTTCTCCTCAATGGCCTGCACAAGCTCAAAGGAAAGAACCCAGAAAATGAGGCACAGCCTCCCACTCTCCAACCACACATTAGCTGTCTTCCCTTAGGCACCCAATCCAAGTATATAACTCTTGGAACAACCCTCCAAGAATAGGGAAACTTAAAGATAAACAAAGTTATTAAACTAACAAACACTTAAGAGATAATTAAGACTAAAAGGGAAGCTGCAGAATAAGAAAGTAAAGGAGTTACTGAAACCAGTCAACTTGATAGGCCTCCAGTCTAGCAGCCATAACTCCTTCTAGGAAACTCCAATTGATATGAAATTTGTAGGGTTGGAAACTAGACTTCAGTAGCTTTCCAACCATAGGTTAAATTCATCTTATGGTCAATGCAGTTGCTACAATTTTCACAAAGAGTTTCACCAAAGACTGGGTGTTCTTCTGAAAATTCTTCAATGTCCAAGTGCTCAATACTTGGTCTTGTTTGTTCTGCTCCTGCATCAAGTCTTGTTTTCTTTGCTCTTGCATCACTGTAGAATCCTAAAAAAAAGACAATTGTGAGAAGCAGAGATGTAGTCTTTTATGAAGATCAAAATGGAAAAAGTGATGTGCAGGTCAGGCCAATCACTCAAGAAGAACCATTTGTTCAGGGAAAACAAACCATTCAGGCCGAACCAACTGGGCAGTCAGAACAAACCATCAACACAGAGCATAATGTACAGTTTGACTCGGATATGCATGTGGAACCGATCATGCAGAGTTAAGATGTTTCAAGCCGACCTCAAACTTGTAGATTTGAAAATTTCAGAGGAATGCAAGAAGCACCTTTGGGAAGAAACTTTGAGCAAAATGAGAGCTCAAACATACAAGTCAGGTGGATAGCTAGAGAACACAAACCATCTCAAAAATATCCATCCTCAGATTATATCCTTCTTACTGATATGGGGGAGCCTGAGACACTTCAAGAGGTGAGTAATCTTGAAGATAAAGGTAAGTGGATGGAAGCTAAGCAAGAGGAGATGGTTTCCCTACAATAAAATGACACATATGAGCTTATAGAGCTCCCAAAAGGAAAGAAATTTCTAAGAAATAAGTGGGTGTTCAAGTTGAAGAATGACAACCAAAATCAAGTTAAGTACAAAGCTCGGCTAGTGGTGAAAGGTTTGGGTCTGGTATAGGGGGTAGATTTTGATGAAGTGTTCTCCCCAGTTGTGAAGTTATCATCCATAAGAGTTATTCTTGGACTTGCAGCAAGCCTAGGACTACACATAGAACAAATGGATGTTAAAAACGGCTTTTCTTTATGGCAACCTTAAAGAAGAAGTGTACATGGCACAACCAGAAGGTTTTGTGAAAAAGGGACACGAACACTTAGTTTGCAAATTGAAGAAGAGTTTGTATGGGCTAAAGCAAGCTCCTCGGTAGTGGTATCTGAAGTTTGACTCATTTATGAAGAGTCATACACAAGAACACCTACATATCATTGTGTATATGTGAAGAAGTTTAGCGAAGACAACTTCATCATCCTACTACTTTATGTTGATGATATGCTTATAGTTGGGAAGGACAGTGCATTGATATGTAAGCTAAAGGTAGACTTATCTAGATCCTTTGACATGAAGGATCTTGGTAAAGCAAACCAAATCCTTGGAATGAGAATTTTGCGTGACAAGAAGGCTAAGAAGATATGGTTGTTACATGAGAAATATGTTGAATGAGTGCTTGAAAGGTTCAACATAAAGAATTGCAAGGCTGTAAGTTCTCCTTTTGATTCTCATTTCAAGTAGAGTAAATGCATGTTTCTAGCCACAGAAGAAGATAAGGAGAAGATGAGTTTCATTCCTTATTCTCCAGTAGTAGGCATAATGTATCTAATGATATGCATAAGACCTGATATCGCTCACGCAGTTGGTGTTGTGAGGAGGTTTCTCTCAAATCCAGGAAAAGAACATTAAGAAGCTGTTAAATGAATACTGAGTTATTTGAGAGGTACATCAAAGATGTGTTTGAGCTTCGGAAGCTCAAAACCAATTTGGAGGGTTTTACTAATACTAACATGGCTGGTGATGCGGATGGTAGAAGATCCCTATCAAGTTATGTTTTCACTTTCAGAAGGGAAGCTGTGTCGTGGCAATCAAACCTGCAAAAATTAAATGTGTAGCTTTATCCACAACAGAAGCCAAATATATTGCTGCAATAGAGGCAGGAAAAGAGATGGTGTGGATGAAGAGTTTTCTCCAAGAATTGGGAAGAATGCAAGAGGCGTATGTAGTCATTGATCTGAGTAAGAATGCTACATATCACTACAGAACCAAGCACATCGATGTTCGTTACCATTGGATCCGAGATGCACTTGAAGAGCATATGTTCAAAATTGAGAAGATCCATACTGAAGACAATCCTTCAGACATGTTGACCAAAGGGATCCCTAAAACAAAGTTGAAAATGTGCTCAAAAGTAATTGGGATGTACTCCAAGTAAGGATTCATGTTGGTAGATCTCTCCCATTTGTTTTAGAGGGAGAGATTACTGTTAAGAAAATGAAAGTTCAAGATAATGTCCAAGCTAATTGAGAGTGATGGCCCAGTTGGAGAAGTGTAAGCCAGAATGCACACATGATATGCAATCTGTGAGAAGGTTTTGTGGTAGATCTTATTCTCTTGGGCTGGAGAGAGATTGTTAGGTAGCAAGCATGCTACTAGGTCCAACCCATGGTCAGATGCATTTGTTGACTTGTCCAAGTCAGTAGGGGTATTTTGGGTTTTCACTAGAGGGATCTTTAACACCCACTTCCCTTGTTCACTATGTGTGTGAAAAAAAAAGAGGTTGTGAGCTGAAAAAGGGAGAACAAAAAGAAGAAGAAGAAGAAGAAGAAGAAGAAGAAGAAGAAGAAGAAGATTGACTCTCTGTAATGATGATTCATTGATCCCATCTTCAAGAATATTTGGTAAGCTCCTTAATTGCTAGAGTGTTCATTGAGCATGTTTGCTCAGTTTATTTTGCTTAATCTTTTTGTAATTGTGATCTCAAGTTAGGGCATCAACTTGAGATTGATTGTGTAATTGTTCTCTTTGTTTCTAGTGGAATTTTGCTTGCCGGTGCCCCGTGGGTTTTCCCTTGTTTTATAGGGTTTTCCACGTAAAACTGAGTGTGTTATCTTCTTGCTTGTTTACTTGTATATATGTGAGTGTATTGCTTTCATTCTCCTCTAAGTGTGATCCGATCAGAATTGTTTCTTCACCGACACACACAACCATTACTCATACTTCTAGAATTATGTCATTACCCTTAATTCAAACTCTCACCTCTTGTGGAGGGTTCTAATAGGGACCCAACTACTAATAGACTATTTGGTCGTTGGTCCACTCATACATATTTTTAAAACATATTTATATAGGCTATAACAAGACTTTTCCTATTTTTTTGCACTCTCATAATTATGACTCATTAACTAATTAATACACATCATCATCAACTTCAATTCAGCAATATATATATATATATATATGCACCTCCATCAAATAGTTTGAAAAATTCATCACCCTTTTTTGTAGATTATATATATATATATATATATATATATATATATAGATATATATATGCACTTCCATCCAAAAGTTTGAAAATTTCATCACCCTTTTTTAGATACTATCGGCTACATAGTTACTAGTCTTGATAACTGAATTTCAATGATCATTAATAAATTGAAGATAATTAATAAACATTGACAACATATATAAAATAAGGATTAATTCTCAATATATTTATCCCAAGTACTTAACTGAAGTGGTTAATTAAGGTTGTTATTATTCATGACAAAGTGAATTCGTTATCATAAAGGAGGCTCTTATCTTCGTCACTCCGGCAATCAACCAGATTAGTCCATTAATTATATGTAACTCCTGCATTTGGATCTACAAACAATCAATAGGTGTTGCAACGAAAAAGAGTAACACAATTAATAATTTATCAAACACACTAAATTCAAATAGACCAAATGATATATATTTATATATATATATAAACATAAACACATTCAAATTTTCACAAATTAAAATATAAATATAAAAGGCACACATAAGAAATTTATAACTAAAAAAACATAAAACTGAAAAAAAAACATAAAAATGTTCGATCGCTCTAAATTAAAACATAAACATGAGAAACTAAACCCATGGTTGGGTTCAAAGATGATAATGTTTTAAGTTTAAACTTTTAAATTCTTTTGCAATAAAAAAAAACAAATAATTATATAAAAGCTAAAAACCAAACGATGGGCTCAAAGTAGATCGAACTCATGATCACAACCCAACCGTATAAACAAGACCTTCAACAAAAATAGGCTGTGCCTGTCAATCAATTTGATCACTTCTAGCCCATTAAAACATTAAGTAAATTTGCTATTTTTTTAATTTTTTTTTTTACAAAACTGTAAACCCAAACCAAGAACTCTTCTAGGTCACTGGTTTATTGGCTTGACTAGTTGGGTCACTGTTTCAACCCTAAATCCAGATTTTTTAATAGGGCTTTTTGCAGGTGTACCCTTAAATAATTTTGAAATTACATATTTACCCTTGAATAAAAGATAATTGCATACATACCCCTGAATAGAGGTGGGCACGGGCCGGTTAATCGGCCCGACGGGCTCGACTCGCCGGGTTGCAGTTCACCGGTTCATCGAGCCGGACCCGACCCGGCTGCGTGTAGAACCCGCCAGGCCGATTTGGCCCGTCAAACCCAGCGGGTCCGGGTCACAAGAAGCCGGGCCCGGAGCCAGCCCGGTTTCCATGTTGACCCGGCGGGTTGGGCCCGCCGGGCCGGGCCAGGTTGGCCCACCCAATAAAAATTAAAAAAATTAAGAAAAATAGGAAAAAAATTCAAAAAATCAAAAAAAGCAGGTTGGGGCCCGATGAGTCGGGCCGGGGTTTGCTAACCCGGGTATGGTCGAGCGGGTTGACCCGTGAGCCAATCCCGGTACCGGTCACGGGTTGGGCTAAGCCCAACCCGTCACCGGCCCATCTCTATGACGTGCTGGCTACGGGTTGTTGGCCCGGTCCGCCGGGTCAGTGACCCAGCGGGCCGGTTTCGGGCCGGGCACGGGCCGGGCCGGGTTGCCGGATGGCCCATGCCCACCTCTACCCCTGAATAACCAATTGAATTTCATATATACCCCTGGGGTTCAAATTAGTTGAAAAACCATTAGTTAGCAAGCAGCAAATATATAAAATGACCATTATACACTTCGCATATATACTTTTGAAAAAAATTATTGTAAATGATCATTTATGAATACCCCTTTAAAAATCTAAAATTTAAAATAGTTAAAAAATTATTTTTTATGTGCAATTATATCATCCTATTTATACTTCCAAATATACCCCAAAATTTTAATTTTGATAAAAACCTAAATGAGAAATACACCATTAAATATATTGATCTACATGTATATACCCTTGAAAAAAAATTATTGTAAAATGACCCCTTTAAAAATCTTAAATTTAAAATAGTTAAAAAATTATCAAAATGGAGTCTATTACAATCATAAAGCTAATTAACCATACAAACACATCAACATGTTCACAAAATATTTTCTAACCATTACAAGTTTACATATTCACATGAACATATTTACAACCAATTAAATATCAAAATGGAGTCTATTACAATCATAAAGCTCTAATATTTGTATCCAAACCTGCAACATTAACAAAAATATATATGAGCATCATTTATAACTATACAAACACATCAACATGTTCACAAAATGTTTGCTAACCATTAAAAGTTTATATGTTCACATGAACATGTTTACAACCAAATATCAAAATATAGTCTATTACAATCATAAAGCTCCAATATTTGTAGCCAAACCTGCAACATCAACAAAAATAGATTATATGAGCATCATTTATAACCATACAAACACATCAATATGTTCACAAAATGTTTGCTAACCATTAAAAGTTTACATGTTCACATGAACATGTTTACAACCAAATATCATTTTAAATGGAGTCTATTACAATCATAAAGCTCCAATATTTATAGTCAAACCTGCAACATTAACAAAAAATATATTATATGAGTATCATTTATAACCATGTAATTAGCGAGCATAAGAGACTGAAGAAGAAGCAAAGAAGCTTGCCTTAACTAATATAATGGGCAATACTTAAACATGGATCTCTTTATCTCTTGGAGTTTTTCTAGGCTTGCCTCTTCCCCTACAATTTTAAATTAAACTTGATTAGTAACTCAACAAACAATTAATTGATTAATAAGAGGGCAACTTTAACATAAATTACAAAACTTCCAACAAAATTAAAAACAATTTAAATCAATCAAGTAGAATATATATATAATTTTCAATACCTTCCTTGGGAGCTACTTGTTAATGGATTTGTTGAATGTTCCGGGTCTATTTTGTTGCCATTCTTCTTCTTTTATCCATGGTCACCATTATCTTATGTCTGATTGTGTCTGAAAGATCCAAAACAGGCCTTTCCCTGGCTTCTGCAACCCATGCATTGAATGACTCAAATATGTTATTTGTGATGTAATCACATTTGCAAACAGTACTAAATTGTGATCTACTCCATATCTTTAGTTTCTTCCCTAAGTCTTCTATCC
Source organism: Dioscorea cayenensis subsp. rotundata (assembly GCF_009730915.1). Classification (NCBI taxonomy): domain Eukaryota; kingdom Viridiplantae; phylum Streptophyta; class Magnoliopsida; order Dioscoreales; family Dioscoreaceae; genus Dioscorea; species Dioscorea cayenensis. The sequence goes on along the minus strand of NC_052481.1, from coordinate 20,331,126 downwards.
AATTATAAGCTCTGATATTAATTGATTTGATGTCTTCTATAGCTGTATTGTAACCTCTAATTATGTATGATCTTACAACAGCACAAACGCTTCTTTGTAGACTTGCCCCATGAAAATTCTTCTTGAAATTTTTGTACATGTGCCTCACACATGTTCTATGCTCCACAGATGGAAACCCTGCAAATTGCTTCCTCAAGACCCTTCTGCCTATCAGATGCAAGTACCAAACCATTAGACAAACCTATTGCCTCATATAAGCCATTCAATTAGAACCATGTCCACGACTCAATGTTTTCTGACTCTAATATGCTATAAGCAACTAGAAAGAGTCGATTACATCCATCAATAGCACTAACTGCTACCATTACTCCTTTATATTTGCCTTTGAGATGGCATCCATCAACTCCCAAGAAAGATCTACACCCCAAAAGAAACCCTGTACTGCACGGTCCTAGACATATGAACATCTTCTTGAAATGTGATTTCTCCTCCTTTGATTCTTTGTCAATTTTTACTATACTGCTATGATTCCTTCTTGTCAATTCATCCTTGAAATCTGTGATCTTCATATATGAATCCTCCCAATTACCATGTATGCATGGTAGACACTGCTTCTTCTTTCCCCCTCCAAACCTGATGATATGGTAGATCCATATTATACTTTTCATTTAGCCTTATTCTTAACTCCTTTCCAGATAAATCACTTCCTATACAAGCTAATCACATACCTTACTTGCAATCCAATGTTGGGTAGCCATTTTATTCCCACATTTGTTTATTGAGCAACAAGAGTGTTCATTTTGCATTGTCTTTACCTACAAGGTATTAATGCATATTAATTTCTAGTTAATGTGTATTGCAAAATTAAGTAACAATAAGTAAATAATAATCGTTCTTACTTGGAATACACCTTGCTCTCGAACAATAGATGCATGGACCCAGCTCCAAGAGCATTTATAATCTGCACTACTTGCCGTCACTCTTGATCGATCACTTTTGATATACTTAATGGAAAACTCCCTAAGGATGGAGTACTGTTCAAGTGCCCTTCGGAATTAATAACAATCAACAAACAAGGAGCTGATCTTTATACTTGGGTTTTCACCATCAATCTGAATTTGGTCTTCCTTAGCACCTAATTCATCATTTGATTCACTGCTATACAATGAATGGTAGCTAGTTTCACTTTCAATCTACTCAACCAAGTCATCATCTTGACCACAATCTTCTTCATGAGCTATATTGATGTTTTCATGATTTACATCAATGCTTGCTTGAACTGTAATAGGTCTGTCATTAGAAGCACAACTTTGAGTTTCTCTCTTATCCATTACTTATAAATTAGTGGCCCTTTGCCCACCCTTCTGTATAGAACATGGTGTTGCATCAACTAATGTTACATAAATCTCACACTTCTTTAAGCCCTTATACTCATTAAACATGTTGGTGAGATCTTCTTCTCTTCTGATTTCAACAAATGACTTCTGACTATTTTGTTATGTCACACTCCAAAATATTGGTATTTGATTCAACCCTCAATTGTAGAATTGAGATAGATCTTCTTCCATATTCATTTTGTTGTATAAATCAGCATCTACAGTAATTGATTTTTGTTTTCCCAAATGATACTTCAATCTTGTAGTGCCTTTAAATTCCTTGAAGTATCCACCATACTTGAATGTCAACTTATACACATTGTTGACACTATCACTGCATTAAATGGAAATTGTTGGAATTGTTTAAAAAGCTTACAACCTAAAACAAAGTAGGAAAACATTTCAGCAAAAAAAAAAAAAGCAAAAATCTTATTTTGATACCACATTGTTGTAAACTGAAGAGGTACCAAGAACCAGCCCTTTAATTCTTTAAAGGTATCATTTAGCATGTAAAAGAAACCTCATCCAAGGTACTGCATCCAGTAAGGACCAATAATTTAAGAAACAAAGATGTTATTCTCTTTCAGCCATTCAGCTCTGGATTTAGTGAATGCATATAAAATACCAAGAACAAAGAAAACATAGAAATTACTTAGACAGTAAATAGATCAAACACCAAAAGCTGACAGTTGAAGCAATATAAAAGAACCCTCTGAATAATAACCAACAAATATACATATCACCCAAAATTAGGATTTATGTTAAAAGCATACATAGTAGACAATAAACAAGATACATAGTACACATGTTTGGTACAAGATTCACATGAGACACTCACCGCTCGCAGAATTGTTCTTCTATCTCTCTCCCTAGCATTCTTAATGGCCTGCAAACATTTCCACAAGTCACTCAACTACCAAACACCATTAAAATTAAAATAGACACCCATGGTATCACACATTCAAAGAAAGAACAAAAGAAAGAATAGCAACCTCCTCTAGCTCCTTCTGCTCTGCATCCACCTCGAAAATATCCCTACACAAACCATCCAAAATTGCACCTTTGAAAATACTTTACCTAATAATATATAAAAATAAATCCCAAAAGAAACTCAAATAACACTTGCCAACAATCTGTTCCACACGGCAACAACACTTGGCACACACATTAACATTCTTAGAGCATCCTGCACATTAGAAACCAAACTACCAAAAATAATTAACACACACAAAAACATGCAAACTAAAAATTTAAAACACACACAACACACAGACACGCAAAAGAAAAAAAGGAAAGAAAAGGAAATACCATAAAGGCTTATACTTACCATACTTGGCACACCAAACACATCAAAAAGAGCATCAGAAACCTAACAAAAATCTAAAAAATTAAGAAAAATAAGAAAAGACGAACTTGTGCTTCCAATGGATCTGATCCTTGCAATGGGGGCAAACTCCAGTGATCTCTGAGTATGGCCGAAGCCGACCCTAACTTCCTGTGAATTTCCAATAAATCACTCAACAAATCAACAACAATAAATAGCAGGGGATAAAGTTAATTAACTTCCGTTAATGGAATCTAACAGTAGGGGCATATCCATAATTATCTATATTTGTCAGGGCTATATATGCAATTATATTTTTTTCTGAAGGTAAATATGCAATTATAGAATTTTTGAAGTGTTTATAACCAATTTTCCCATTTTTATACTTGAACAAGATAGGATCAAGCGCTAGTTCAAGTTTAACCCACTCTAATTGGTCGATTGGGTCTAATTTAACAAACATTGATGAAAATTATTTTTATTATAAGTAAAAGTTTGTGAAAATTCATAGTGAGAAAGATTTGAGACAAAGATATAAATATATTGACAAAATAATAAATACCCAATTAAAAAAAAATTCAGCCCTAGCTGCTTGGGTGACCACACCACCATTTTCCTAATAGTTTGCATATCGCTAGAGTTCATATATCTTATTTAGTTATTTTTGAACTCATCATAATTTTTAAATATTTGAATTATCTCTAAAAAATTTGGAAGAAAGTCTTCTAATTGAAAATATAAATTTTCAAAGAATTTATTGTCAAACCAATAATATCCACTTCACCTCGTGTTCCAGAGGAAGTTACTGACGTTGTCTGATGACAGTACGTGATGCACGACCAACACATAAACCAAGTGGCCAACGACCTGTGGGTCTATTGGTACACAGGTCGCCGATAGAGCTCTCACCGAGTGGTGAGTTCGATCTCGGTGAGCGCATTCGGGAGTTGTGAATAGTGGTTGTGTGCTGGTGGTGGGCTCGAAATGAAGCAGCGGTCTCGTCCCCACTTGTTCTACCGAGACTTTGTCATGCGTCCGCAGGGGTCTCTAGTGGGTTCGCCCCGTTCCTCTTCCCCAAAAGAAAAAAACACATAAACCAAGTGTCTTGCAATCAAAATTAAGATTCTCCATTCCTCCATGATGCATGCAATCAAGAAAGAGCTAATTATATATTTTGCGTTTCATCATGAAAATTAATGTACTTAAATAAGTGCACCGGATGCTTAAATAGTTTAAATAAAGACAAATATATAAAAAATTTTAAGATTATTACTATTAACCCACTTCAACTATATAAACCCCTTATATACGTTTAGTTTTTATCCCACATATAACTATTATCCTGCTCCATCATTTTCAACAAAATTACTCCAAAATCTTGATCTTATATGAAACTAAAACTGCCTCCGTGATTGAGTACAATATGACAGATCTCTCTCACCTCACCTTTGGTACGCCACTGCTAACAAGAGTCATCACTGAGACAACTTTTGTTGTGTAAGGCTCGCATACCTTGTTCACCATCAAAGTCGGAGCATTCTCAACTTCCACAGACTTGACTGCAGCACTCCATTTTGTAGCTCGTCATGCAAACGTGCAAAGAACTACTTGTAATGCTAGCTGTTTCGAATATCATTTTTTAGTAATTAAGCTTAGATTAATTACTAAAAATCTGCATAACAAAAATATGAATGAGCTACAAATTAATTACTGCACTAATAATATTATGGTGCCTTCCAAGTTCAGGACACTCGCACACACATTAAAAAACAACAAGGGTTAAAGATGGTAGTGGTGGATAACAATACATTTAAATGGATTGATAATATTGTGGTGCCTTCCCAAGTTCATGACACTCGCTGGCAGATTAAAAGTAATAATAAAGAATTAAAGATGATAGTTGTGGATAACAATGCAATAGATTAATAACGTCAAATTAAAAAATTAGCATATTTATATTAAGTATGTGAAAAAATATCATGGAACATAAAATTTTCTAAAAAATGAATATTATGGGATCGAGGAAATAGCTAGTATTTTAAATAGAGAAAAGTAATAATAAATCTTATTACTTAAACACAACTAATTTGGTGCTCACACTTCACTGCATATTCCCTAAAAGTTTTTTTTTAATTATACTTTTTAATCCGACTGACATTAATTTATAATTAAATTTAAAACCAAAAAGTTAAAAAAAATAAATATTTTGAGTGGATATCATGTCATTTTTCATTTTGAGTATCGGACTTCAATTTATATCATTTTGATTATTCAATTTTAATTTGTATTCATTTGGAGATTACCTACAGAATTTCAGAGAGAATTTGATAACATATATGCTGGATTCAACATGTTAACACCAGTTCAACCCTTCATCTGTATATACGGAATGACACATCATTAAAGAGAGCCATGTGACCACTCTTATTGACACGACATATGCCACATCAGCCAAGCGAACTTGTTAATAAGTATAGCCATGTGGCTCTCTTTGATGATGTGGCATATCCACATATGCAAATGATATGCAAACTGGTGTTGAAATGATAAATCCGACATAAATGTGATCAAATTCTCTCAAGAATCTCATGGGTACCCTCCCAGTGAACACAAATTAAAGTTGAGTGACTAAAATGATATAAATTAAAGTTTGATTCTCCAAATAAAAAATAACTATAGTATGATAGCCATCCAAAAAATTTGCCCGACTAAAAGGCACAGTAGTACGTGGGGTTTACATACAAATATATAAATCACCCATGTTTGAGTGTTTTTTCATGTATGGCCTCACAAAATGTATAATTTACTCATAGATTTGTTTAGAACTTCTCCAAATATAATATCAAGTAGGTTTTTCTGAAACAAAAAATTGTATAATTCTCTAAACATTTCCTCTACTTTTTCAAATTTAACCTTTTAGTCCTTTTACTTTTAACTGTAACATTTCGGTCTCTCAAAAATTTTAATTTAGCCATGTCAGTTCCCCTAAACCCTAAACTCTAACCCTAAACCATAAAAAAGGGTGACTGACATTGCTCATTTAAACATAGTAGAGGCACTAAAAAGTTGCAATTTAAAGTGAGGGACTTAAAGGATAAGTTTGAAAAAATATAGAGACTATTTATAAAATTTTTTAAAATAATTTAAATGTAAATTAATAAAAAATATCTTATATACATAATTTTTTGCTTGATGGGGCCACTTTCGTGTCTAATCCTGATATAGTTGGTTACCGTGATAGTTGTTTATGCAACTCGAGGATGGCTAGGGACAAGAAGTGGTGGACTCTCATGCCAAATGGAAATTTCACGGTGAAATCATTTTATACTATCCTGAATGATGGGGGCATGCATTGTCCGATTGCTAGATGGTTCTGATGCAGCAATTGTCCGAAGAAACTCAACATTTTCAATTGGTTGGTCTGGCAAAACAAGATCCTTTCTCTTGAAAATTTGGAGAAGCGCAGATGTAACAATCTCCCGACAGCTACTTGTGTGATGTGTCATTCTGAGATTGAGTTTGTAGATCATCTTTTTCTCCATTGTCATTTTACCTAAGAGATTTGGGAGTACTTTGTAGATTTATTTCAGCTGCATGTTCCAGCTGAGTCCATGTGTCAAATTTGGGAAATGTGGAGTTCCCGACTTAGGCCTGCTTTTAGAAATATGGGTGTTTGGATTGTGAAAGCTCTTGTCTGGAATATTTGGCTAGCTAGAAATTATCGCATTTTTAATGCTAATGCTTCGCCCACTATTGCTATTATTGTGGAAAGCGAACAAATGATTTTATTTTGGTTTTCAGCATTTACTGATGGATCCAGAGAGAAGTTTGAAGGCTCTATCAATTCTATTAGACGCAAACTGGAGTTTCTGGGACAACGTTTGAAGAAGCGAAGAGACGATGTGATGACCGAGGAGGCGCATATCCAGATCCCAGGTTAAATCTTGTTGTCTTCTTCTGGTGCTAGGTGCTTAGTGATGGTCATACCTAGTTTTTCTTTTCTGTTGGGTTTGTGACTTTGGGCTTTTGTACCACATCTAGTGGTATGTTCTTGTATATTATACTGTTGTTTTCTCCTTTTTCTTAATCGAAGTGATTTATTCACTTCGTCAAAATAAATAAAATAAAATAATTACTTTTGAAAGTTGTAGCACAGAAAAGTGTGGTCATCAAACTCGCAGGCACTTTGGATCTTATATTATATTTATTCAATACTAACATCAAGATGCGCGGTCCGTGGATTTTTTTTTTTTAAGAAATTTTACTGAACTATCATCTAGTTGCCTTTTTATTAGTTCAAAATTTGTGGTTAAAATTATAACACTTTTGTATTGTATAATCTAAACCGTTTTCAAAAAATATCAAAATACTTAACTCCGTTAATTTATACTTGAATTAATCTTTTTATCCTTATTTACATTCTTTAATTAAACATGTACTAATTAAGAATCATTCAAGTCTATTTTTAATATGAATGGTTTTAAATATTAATCAAATAGATTTAATTTACGGTTTTAGTTGTAACACTTTTATAACCTATTGTTTAAACTATTTGAAAAAAAGTGCCAAAACATTCAACTCCCTTAGTTATTGATAACGTGGCATAAAAATAGATCTGAATTTTTTTTACCCTATTTACATTACATACTTTATCAAATATATATATATATATATATATATATATATATATGTATATATATATATATATATATATATCAGCCTCTCATAGCAAATACAGTTAATGATATTCTGACAAGACTTTGCAAATCAGGAAGATGCAGGTGGCATTTATTAATTAAACATTAATATATAGATAAAAAGGACATTAATACTCAATGTCACTGCGCCACCAATTTTAACATATATAAACCCTTTGGATTGAAGTTATCTAGTAAACTTCAACACGCCAGTGATTAGTTTTCTGCAGTTGGTCCAGCATCTTTGGCCAATCCACACCTCTTTCCTGAGCAATCTTGGCGAATGCCTCCTTAATTCCCGGCAGCATGGTACTTGATCCAGCGATATATATATATGCACCAGCTTTCAAAAGTGTGAAAATTTCATTACCACTTTCATAGATGCTATCCTCCACAGAGTTATTCAAGGCCCTCTGATATCTGCATTAATATTTTAATCATCATTAATATTTGCAAATGATTAATTGATATTATTTATAGGTATACTTTAACTAATTTATGTGAATTAAAAAATTAATTAAAATTATTTGATAATATTAAATTTATAAAAAAAATATTGTATAAATTCTTTTTTAAAAAATATTCTTATTAGAAATTCATCAATGTTCTATTGATTTTTCTCTAATTTAATTATTATCATTTTTTATTATTTCTCTCAAAATAGTACTTTATGTTTTCTGAAAAATATATTTTCTCCTTTCAAAATGTTAAAGTACATTCGATACGAACATTTAATTTGAAAAAAAAAACATTTAATATTTTATAAAAAAAATTTATAAACACGAAAAAAAAGAAAAAAAAACTTCTAAAAGAATAAAAAATATACATAGGGCGTAAAGAAATATTAGATAGTCTTTTAAGTACCTGAAGTGATTAATGTTGTCATTTTGAATTTGAGTAAATTCGTTGTCGTAAAGAAGACTGTTATAGTTGTCAGCCCCAGAGATCAACCAGACATGTTCATTGAATCTAAGAATTTTTTGTTGTTGTTGGGTGTCGAGTAAATATTGATGATGTAGGAACAATCGTTGGATGTTGCTGCGAAAAGGAGCAATACCAGTTGTTGTTGCAACCATGATATGTTTGACTTCCCGTGTTGGCCATATCGGCATGGGTTCCAATGTTGATATGGGTTCTATTTCTGGTTTTGGTGGGCTTAGCGGTATGAGTTCCGGTGGGAATACCATTTTACCTCCCGCAGGACCTGTAATAAAAGCGCATGACAAAAACCAATTTTATTATTGATAATTAAAAGTATTGTGAAAATTTAAACTAAGAAAGATTTGAGACAAACACAATTGAAAAAACACACCCAATTTTAACAAAGTTCCCACACCATGCACCACTTTGACAATATATAGTCCACACAAATTGAATTCTACTCAAGCTCAAAATGAATAGAGTTTATTGTTCAAGTTAATTAATAATATTTAGATTGTCTTAAATTTATTTTTTTTTTTATAAATGCGACAAGTGTTGTTAGTAAAAGAAACGTTCACACGGCCAAAATTCAATCATCTAGTCAATGTGCCCTCACCCAAAAATATATGGTGCAAATTGCAAGCATAAATCCACATTTTGAGGAACTGTTATCATTGTTATCATTGTTGTGGTTAGTGAAATTCAAATTTGAGAAAATTAAATGTCTTGCACCCACTTTTCACAGTGAGGCTGGGCAATAAACCCTTTTGCTCCCTACAAATTTAAAACAAAGTCTTGTAAATAAATATAAAATTTCAAATTACGTATTTTCAAACCTGAAATTTCAACCACGTCTCCAGCTTTAACGTTACAGAGGTAGTTACTAACACTGTCTGACGACAGTTCTGCACGACGAACGCATAGACTGAGTGTATTGCCATCACAAGAATCTCCACGTCTCCATGATGCAATCGAGAAATAGCGTTTGTTCTGCAGGAATGATTGATGTATAATTAGTAGAGAAAACACTAAAAATTAAATCACAAATGTGAAAATGCACGTACTTAAACAAACTCACCGATTGAAAACATACTGCAAGATATTGGCCTTCCATGAAACTAAAGCAACCACAGTGATCAAGCACAATATGGCAGACCTCTCCGAGGCCGCCTTTGGGGCCAACAAGAGTCTCCACTGAGACAACTGTTGTTTTGTAAGTCTTGTCAGCACTCGAAGGTATTTCTCTAGTCTCCCCAGCTTCTAAAGGGACGACTGCAGCATTCAGTTTTGTAGCTTGGCGTGCAGACATGCCGAGAACCTTGTGGTTATACATGGAATGCTGTTTCTCATTTCTCAAAGATAAACTGGGCAGGGATGTCGGCACCTTGTTTCCGAAGCTCAGATTACTGGTTATCTGCATAACAAGAATATGAATGAGCTACAACTGCATTAATAATCTTGCCTTCCGATCGAGTTCATAATACACTTACACAGGCAGAAAAAAGTTACAACAAAGTATAAGAAACAGACAGAATTATTTATACAAGGGCTTAATTAAGATGTTCACCAGTGAGGCAGAGTGATTAAACCCTAAACTCTTCCCAGGGAGCATCTGCGCATGCATGACACTGCAAAGATTAGCCCTGCAATCAATTAACACAACCAAAACCTTAGCTTGACACGGATATATATATATATACATATATATATATATATATATATATTAATATTTTTAACCAACCACACATTTATCTGAATAATATATACAAAGGATGTTAGTGAAAATAGATACTTGAGAGCCATTTTGGAGTTTCAACAACACAAAGTGAAAACCTCAGACAACAGTATGAAGAGTGAAGAAGAATGAGTCCAAACCCTAAACATATATAGAAGAGAAATGAGGGGAACTTGGTCGTAAAAATCTTCAATTTCGTGGTGCAAAATGCTCACGTGCCCCACCACACTTCTTACTGATGTGAATGCCTAGAACTTTTGAGTGTTAATCAATGCAATTGCAAAATACTTGCCCAGTTAGTTATCTTGTAACTCTTTAACATCAATGCCGCATAAAACAGTTGAGTGTGAGCACATATGACACGTATCTTATATGAACATATAAAACATTAGCGATTTTAAAAAATAAAAAAAAAATAAAATGAATTAACCAACCACCCAATAGCTAAGAGGTAAGTCATTTAGCTCTTACGAGGGAGGTTGAGAATTTGACTCTCTCTCAATGGTTGAGTTTAGAGTGTGTGGCAGCTTGTCCATTTATTGTCATTATTAAAAATAATAATAATAAACAAATCAATAAAATATATTTAAACAAAAAAAAATACAAAAGAAACTCTTTTCTGCCATTTATTGTTGCTCATTTTAAATAAATAATATGAATTTAAAAATTTAGTTAAAATTAATTAGTAAATTAAAATTTATAAAAATTATATTAATTTTTTAAACTTATTTTTTTTTAAATTATATTTAAAAAATGTGTAGTTGTATATAATTTATTAAAAATTATAAAAAATATTAAATATAAAAAAATAAATTTTTAAAAATAATATTTTATATTTTATAAATTTTTTTATAAATTTTTTAAATAGATAAGTATAAAAATTTAAAATATCTCCCAAAATGGATAAATAAAAAAAAAAAAAATGGAATGAGCATTAAAGTAAAGACAGAGACTTGATTGATAGGTACTGGTGTGGTTGAAAATTAAATTGGAATAGGTTTGGCCTATTAAGGGCATTTAACAAGGTGGTCTTTAGTGCAACAACACTCACCTATGCAATGGACAACGCATTCATAATACCTCGTACGTATGTCCCCATCATGAACTCCCACGTCACGTAATCCTCTTGACCATCCTACTATCACATAGTTTAGGTTTCTTTAGCCGATTTAAATGGGAACATGGTCCAAGGCACATGTGACCGTTTGGTTCACGGAATAAGTATGGACTTAAGAATGGGAGTGGTGGATTAGTGGATGGGAATTGGTAATGGAATTAAACGTAATAAATAAAAATAGTGTTTGGTTGGAAAAAATAAGATATGGGAATAAAAAAAATATGAAAAAAAAAATCATATAAAATTACTTTTATATTCGTTAATGTAAATGAATGATATTACATTACCATAGTTAATTATATTTAAAGATAATTAATTTTTTAATTTATAAAATAATTTAAACAAAATTATTCGTTTTAATTATTATAATTAAATAGTTTAAATAAAATCTAATTTAATTATTATATGTTTTATTATAATTATTAAAATAACAAATATATTTAACTATTATCCAATTTAATTTTTATAATTAAATATTTAATTAAATAATACATTTTAACTACAGTTTTATGAAAATTAAAATGGACAAAATTTCTATTTTCCTAAAAAAATTTTGAAATCTATTTTAATCATGATTTAATTATGATTAATAAATGTTGAAATATTTTTATTTAATTATGATAATTAAATATTTTAATGACATAAATTAAATTAATTAAAGAGTGATTTAATTATAGGATGTATTTAATTAAGAATGATTTAATTATAACATGTATGGGGTGTATTATAGAAATAATTTTTTTATGTATTAAGGATATAATGGTAATTAAAGAGGCAAAAAGGGGAAGAAATGCTCATGCCCCCTCAATTTGGGGGGCATAAGCAATATGGGTTTTGAGGGGATGATAGGGATGGGCATGGGGCGGGGAATCCCCGGTTTCCTCCCCCGCGGGGGCGGGGGTGGGGGAATAAAATTCCCCGATAATTGTAGCTGGGTGGGGGTGGGGAGTCATCTTTCCACCCCACGTTGTTTCCTTAGATTATTGGATTTTTGTAAGAAGTGTGTTAAAATAAAAATTAGAAAATATATAATATAATATCATGTTTGTTATTAATAAAGATGAGTCTTAATTGGTATCTAAGATTCTAAGTTCATGAATTTAAACATTAGATTAGTGGATTGTTTTTTTTTAAAAAAAAAATTGTGTTTGGAGGCCGGGGGTGGGATCCCCGTGGGGCGGGGAGTGTGGGCTTCCTCCTCCCCGATTCCCCAATTGGGGCGGGGACGGGGAATCCCCGCCCAAGATGAGGAAGTGAGTGGGGAGATACTCCCCGTCCCGTCCCGCCCCATGCCCATCCCTAGGGGATGAAGCCCCCCTTAATCTCATCCCCAACCCCATTGGTGCATACCCATGTTTGGGTATGCACCAAAAGTGGGAGTGATCCCTTGCCTTAGGGATCACTCCCTCAATCCGAACGGAATCACCATTAATTTATAATTAAATTTTAAAACAAAAGGTTAAAAAATGTGTATCAAACTTCAATTTGTATCATTTTAATCACTCAACTTTAATTTGTATTCATTTGAAGATTACCTAGAGAATTTTGGAGAGAATTTGATGACATGTATGCCAGATTTGGCACGTTAACACGAGTTCACCCCTCCATCTGCATATACGGAATGACACATCATTAAAGAGAGCCATATGATCACTCTTATTTATACGACATATGCCACATCAGCCAAGCGAATTAGTTAATAAGTATAGCCATATGGCTCTCTTTGATGATGTGACATATCCACATATGCAAATAATATGCAAACTGGTGCTGAAATGACAAATCAGACATATATGTGATCAAATTCTCCCAAGAATCTCTTGGGTATCCTCCCAGTGAACTCAAATTAAAGCTGGGTGACTAAAATGATATAAATTAAAGTTTGAATCTCAAAATAAAAAATAACTATAGTATGATAGCCACCCAAAAAATTTACCCGACTAAAAAGCATAGTAGTATGTGGGGTTTATATACAAATATATAAATCTCCCATGTTTGATTGTTTTTTCATGTATGGCCTCACAAAATGTATAATTTACTCATAGATTTGTTTAGAACTTCTACAAATATAATATCAAGTAGGTTTTTCTGTAACAAAAAATAATGGTATAATTCTCTAAACAGTTTCTCTACTTTTTCAAATTTAACCTTTTAGTCCCTTTATTTTTAACTGTAACATTTTGGTCTCTCAACAATTTTAATTTAGCCACGTCAGTTCTCCTAAACCCTAAACTCTAACTCTAAACCATCAAAAATGGGGACTAACATTGCTCATTTAAACATATTAGAGGGACTAAAAAGTTACAATTTAAAGTGAGGGACTAAAACGATAAGTTTGAATAAGTATAGAGACTATTTAGAAAATTATTAAAAAATAAATAAATGTAAAATAATAAAAGATATCTTATGTACATAATTTTTTGCTTGTTGGGGCCCCTTTCGTGTCTAATCCTGATATAGTTGGTTACCATGATAGTTTTTTATGCAACTCGAGGATGGCTAGGGACAAGAAGTGGTGAACTCTCACGCCAAATGGAAATTTCATGGTGAAATCATTTTATACTTTCTTCAGTGATGGGGACATGCGTTGTCAGATTGCTAGATGGTTCTTGTGCAAGAATTGTCCGAAGAAAGTCAACATTTTCAATTAGTTGGCCTAGCAAAACAAGATCCTGTCTCTTGAAAATTTGGAGAAACGCAGATGTAACAGGCTCCCGACAGCTGCTTGTGTATTGTGTCATTCCGAGATTGAGTCTGTAGATCATCTTTTTCTCCATTGTCGTTTTACCAAAGAGATTTGGGAGTACTTTGTAGATTTATTTCAGCTGCATGTTCCGGCCGAGTCCATGTGTCAAATTTGGGGGATGTGGAGTTCCTGACTTAGGCCTGCTTTTAGAAATATGGGTGTTTGGATTCTGAAAGCTCTTGTCTGGAATATTTGGCAAGCTAGAAATGATCGCATTTTTTATGCTAATGTCTCGCCTACTATTGTTATTATTGTGAAAAGAGAACAAATGATTTTATCTTGGTCTTCAGCATTTACCGATGGATCCAGAGAGAAGTTTGAAGGCTCCATCAATTCGTAAAGAAATATTAGATAGTCTTTTAAGTACCTGAAGTGATTAATGTTGTCATTTTGAATTTGAGTAAATTCGTTGTCGTAAAGAAGACTGTTATAGTTGTCAGCCCCAGAGATCAACCAGACATGTTCATTGAATCTAAGAATTTTTTGTTGTTTTTGGGTGTCGAGTAAATATTGATGATGTAGGAACAATCGTTGGATGTTCGCTGCGAAAAGGAGCAATACCGATTGTTGTTGCAACCATGATATGTTTGACTTCCCGTGTTGGCCATATCGGCATGGGTTCCAATGTTGATATGGGTTCTATTTCTGGTTTTGGTGGGCTTAGCGAGTATGAGTTCGGTGGGAATACCATTTTACCTCCGCAGGGACCTGTAATAAAAAGCGCATGACAAAAACCAATTTCATTATTGATAATTAAAAGTATTGTGAAAATTTAAACTAAGAAAGATTTGAGACAAACACAATTGAAAAAACACACCCAATTTTAACAAAGTTCCCACACCATGCACCACTTTGACAATATATAGTCCACACAAATTGAATTCTACTCAAGCTCAAAATGAATAGAGTTTATTGTTCAAGTTAATAATATTTAGATTGTCTTAAATTTTTTTTTTTTTAAAATGCGGCAAGTGTTGTTAGTAAAAGAAACGTTCACAAGGCCAAAAATCAATCATCTAGTCAATGTGCCCTCACCCAAAAATATATGGTGCAAATTGCAAGCATAAAACCACATTTGAAGAACTGTTATCATTGTTATCATTGTTGTGGTTAGTGAAATTCAAATTTGAGAAAATTAAATGTCTTTCACCCACTTTTCACAGTGAGGCTGGGCAATAAACCCTTTTGCACCCTACAAATTTAAAACAAAGTCTTGTAAATAAATATAAAATTTCAAAGTACGTATTTTCAAACTTGAAATTTCAACCACGTCTCTGATAGAATTAATCTTATTAGTGCATATATGACCCTATGTTATTTATATTTTATATTTAGATATTATTGTATTTATGCATTTATGTTTGCAGTTATAACCCTTGGTATTTCAAAAATTGCATTTGCATTTAGAATTATGTTTAGATAAGCTTCTTAATTTGAATTTGTTTAGTTTCTTGGTGGAGAAGAAATGTAGTTTGAATTCATTTATTATTATCAATATAAAAGATAGAAAGGTGGGGAGTTTTGGTTGACCGCGTCAAAATTATCTCATCTTCTTTGAGTGTTCTGTGTGTGTTTTTCTCTGATTTTCCTAACATTTGGTACCAAAGCAAGGTTTGGAGTAGATACCAAAGATCCTGTCAGGTTCATCATCAAAAAGTGAAACAACCGTCGGTACGACAGCATTGAAGGCTCCAACAAGAGACGGGACGGTGACCCTCCAGTATTTGTTGCTCACGAAGAGGAATTACTCGGCGTGGGCACTGAAGATGAAGGTGTACATGTGTGTGCAAGGCGTGTGGGATGCTATTGAGCCTATTAACCAGAAGGAAGAGATAGAGACGCGTAAGGATCAGATGGCCTTTACTGCCATCTATCAGGGTATTAGCGAGGAGATACTCCTTGTGTTGGATGAGAAGGAGACGGCCAAGGAGGTATGGGAGATGTTGAAGACAATGCACATGGGCACCGAGCGTGTCCAGGAGGCAAAGATCCAGACTCTGAGAAGCGAGTTTGAAGGTCTACGCATGTGTGAAGCGGAGACGTTTGATGACTTTGCCACAAAGTTGACCACAATAGTCAACAAAATTCGTACATTGGGTGACAAGGTGGAGGAGGCTTACGTCGTCAAGAAGCTCCTTCATGTTGTTCCTTCCAAGTTTATTTAGATTGCATCGATGATTGAGTAGTTCGGCAATCTCCAAACAATAACCGTGGAGGAGGTCATCGGGTCGCTTAAAGTCCATGAAGAGCGATTGCGGGGTTACGAGGATGAGAAAGAAGAATACATCCTATTAACAAAGGCCGAATGGAATGCAAGAGAAGAAGGTGAAGGTACATCGAACTCGTTGAGAGGATGAGGAGGAAGCAACTGGCGTGGCTGTGGCTATGGCCGTGGTCGTGGATGTGGGCGTAATGATGGAGGCCACGGGACTGACAATAATCATCAAGAGAAGAAGTTCAACAAGTCAAAGGTGAAGTGTTACAATTGTAACTATTTTGGACACTTTGCCTATGCATGTTATTCTAAGAAGAAGGATGAGAGGGCCCTTGTTGCAGATAAGCAAGAAGATGATGAACAAGCATTGCTTATGGTCGAGGCATATGAGCTCTTGCAATCTGTTAAAGAGACAACTGAAGAGATAAAGCTTAATGAACAGAAGATGAAGCTAACTTTGGGGAGTGATGAGAAGTATGAGAGTGATGTATGGTATTTGGACACCGGGGCAAGCAATCACATGACCGGGTGTATAGATAAATTCAACGAGCTCGATGGAACTGTGAAAGACATGGTGAAGTTTGGAGATGGAATGATTGTTGACATATGTGGCCGTGGATCGGTTCTGTTCAAATGCCAAAACGGTGAGCACAGGGTATTGACTAATGTGTACTACATTCTAAGGCTTAAGAGTAACATTGTGAGCTTGGGACAACTAGATGAGCATGGCTGCAAAACAATCATGGAAAATGGATACATGTGTATTTTCGATATGCAAAGAAAGTTACTGGAGAAAATAAGGAGGTCAAGAAATAGGTTGTACATGCTTAACCTCAACCTAGCCCAGCCGGTGTGCATGTTGGCAAGCTACAAAGAAGATGTATGGGTCTGGCATGCACGATATGAGCACCTAAACTTCCAAGCATTGAGAAGTCTGGCACGCAAGAAGATGGTGGAAGGTCTGCCAGTTCTGGAATATGTAGACCAACTTTGTGATGGTTGCATGGTGGGTAAACAATGGCGTACTCCGTTCCCTCATGACTCAAATTATCGTGCTGAGAAACCACTACAACTTGTTCATGGTGATTTGTGTGGACCAATTACACCAACAACCCCTGGAGGTAATAAATTCTTTTTATTGGTTGTTGATGGTTTCAGCAGATACATGTGGATAGTGATGCTCAAGACTAAAGATGAAGCTTTGAGTGATTATAAGAAAATCAAATCGAGTGCTAAGATGGAGGTAGGTCACAAGATGAAGGCCTTGCAAACTGATAAAGGAGGAGAGTTTATGTCCAAGGAGTTCAGTCAATATTACAAAGACTTTGGGGTAAAACGGTTTCTCACTGCACCATATTCTCCACAGCAAAATGGTGTTGTTGAGCGGAGAAACCAGACCATTATGGCAATAGCAAGGAGTTTGCTGAAGAGCAAGAATGTGTCAGGAACATTCTGGGGAGAAGCAGTGGCGATAGCGGTGTACCTTCTTAATCATGCCCCAATACAGAGTGTAGTCGGGAAGACACCATATGAAGCTTGGTATCAGAAGAAACCAAAGGTGCAACATTTATGTACCTTTGGTTGTGTGGCACACGTTAAAACAGTGAACACACACCTCAAGAAGTTAGAAGATCGAAGTACTCCCATGGTATTTCTTGGCTATGAACATGGGTCCAAGGCCTATCAAGTTTATGATCCTAAGACAAGAAAGTTGCACATCAGCCAAGATGTGTTTTTCAATGAGGAGAAGCAATGGGATTGGGAGTCATGTCTTGGGCATGACACCACTTTGTCTAATCAAGGTAACACATTTACAGTAATGCATGAAACTGACCATGTTGTAGGAGAAGATGAGAGCCATGGACTAGATATTCCAGTGTCACCCACAATGGGCGCAACACCCACCTCGGCCACAACGATCTCATCGAGTGCCTCTTCATCATCTTCTATGGAGGGGCCAAGTCGTTTTCAGTCTCTCCAGGAGGTGTATGATGCCACATTCAAGGTAGAGCCAGAATATGGTGAACTATGCTTGCTGGGTGAGGAAGAGCCAATAAGCTTTGAAAAAGCCCAGAAAGAAGAAAGTTGGAGATGTGCAATGCAAGAGTAGTTGAAAGCTATTGAAGATAATGACACATGGGAGCTAGTAAACTTGCCAAGTGGGCACAAACCCATTGGATTGAAGTTGGTGTACAAAGTGAAGAAGGATTCACAAGGTGCAATAGTAAAACATAAAGCTCGTCTTGTAGCAAAGGGGTATGTGCAAAAACAGGGAGTGGACTTTGATGAAGTTTTTGCACCTGTTGCGAGGCTTGAGACAGTGAGATTGCTCATTGTCATGGCTGCTCAAGATGGTTGGGAGGTGCATCACATGGATGTTAAATTGGCATTCCTCAATGGGGAGCTTAGCGATGAAGTTTACGTGTTGCAACCGCCTGGTTTTGTTAAGAAGAACCATGAATATAAGGTGTTGAAATTAAGGAAGGCACTTTATGGACTTCGACAAGCGCCTAGGGCATGGAATTCCAAGCTTAATAAGAGTCTTTTGTCACTTGGGTTTGAAAGATGTCCACTTGAGCATGCCGTCTATAAAAGAAGCCTAGGTGAGTCAAGTTTGTTGGTTGGAGTGTATGTCGATGACTTGATGACATCACAAAATTCAAGACACAGATAAAGAAATTATTCAATATGAGTGACCTAGATCTATTTAGTTACTATTTAGGGATAGAAGTTCAACAAACATCTCAAGGAATAACACTGTAGCAATCAGCCTATGCAGCCAAGATACTAGAAAAGTGTGGCATGAGTGGGTGTAACCCGACCCAAACTCCCATGGAATCTAGGTTGAAGCTGAGCAAACTGAGTACAAATCCACCAGTTGATGCTACTCTATATAGGAGCATTGTTGGAAGTTTGAGGTATCTTGTTAATACAAGGCCGGACATAGCATATGCGGTCGGGATTGTAAGTCGATTCATGGAAGGTCCTACCACTCAACATATGGCCGCTATGAAGCATATACTCATGTATGTGAGTGGTACATTGAATTTTGGATGTCACTATACAAAGATAAAGGATGAGAAACCGCAGCTAGTTAGGTATAGTGATAGTGACTTAGCTGGCGATGTTGATGATCGCAAGAGTACTACTGGAGTTGTCTACTTTCTTGGTCCAAATCTAATCACTTGGATGTCACCGAAGCAGAAAGTAGTGGCACTATCATCTTGCGAGGCGGAGTATATTGCTGCAACAATGGCTGCATGTCAAGGTATATGGCTAAATCGTTTATTAGCTGATTTGATGAAGCAAGAGTTGAGCTCGGTGGTTCTTAAGGTGGACAACAAATCTGCAATTTCCCTTTGCAAAAATCCTGTCCATCATGATAAGAGCAAGCACATTGACACATGATACCATTTCATCAGGGAATATATCGAGAGTAGTAAGATAGCAGTAAAGTATGTGAATTCAGATAACCAGCTCACCGACATACTAACCAAGTCGCTTGGCAAATTCTCGGAGATGCGCCAGAAGATTGGGTTGCGAGATGTGAAGAAAAATCAACAAGATTAAGGGAGTGAATGATAGAATTAATCTTGTTAGTGCATATATGACCCTATGTTATTTATATTTTATATTTAGATATTATTGCATTTATGCATTTATGTTTGCAGTTATAACCCTAGGTATTTCAAAAATTACATTTGCATTTAGAATTATGTTTAGATAAGCTTCTTAGTTTGAATTTGTTTAGTTTCTTGGTGGAGAAGAAATGTAGTTTGAATTCAGTTATTATTATCAATATAAAAGATAGAAAGGTGGGGAATTTTGGTTGACCCCGTCAAAATTATCTCATCTTCTTTGAGTGTTCTTTGTGTGTTTTTCTCTGATTTTCCTAACAGTCTCTAGCTTTAATGTTACAGAGGTAGTTACTAACACTCTGATCGGCAGCGATTACGCACGACGACGCATAGGTCGAGTGTATTGCCATCACAAGAATCTCCACGTCTCCATGATGCAATCGAGAAATAGCGTTTGTTCTGCAGGAATGATTGATGTATAATTAGTAGAGAAAACACTAAAAATTAAATCACAAATGTGAAAATGCACGTACTTAAACAAACTCACCGATTGAAAACATACTGCAAGATATTGGCCTTCCATGAAACTAAAGCAACCACGGTGATCAAGCACTGATATGGCGGACCTCTCGAGGGCAGTCTTTTGGGCCAACAAGAGTCTCCACTGAGACAAGCTGTTGTTTTGTAAGTCTTGTGAGCACTCGAAGGTATTTCTCTAGTCTCCCCGGCTTCTAAAGGGACGACTGCGGCATTCGGTTTTGTAGCTTGGCGTGCGAGACATGCCGAGAACCTTGTGGTTATACATGGAATCGTTTGTTTCTCATTTCTCAAAGATAAACGCGGGCGGGGATGTCGGCACCTTGTTTCCAAAGCTCGATTCTCGGTTATATGCATAACAAGAATATGAATGAGCTACAAGCTGCATTAATAATCTTGCCTTTCGATCGAGTTCATAATACACTTACACAAGCGGAAAAAAGTTACAACAAAAATATCGAAGCAGAATGATTAATTTATACAAGGGCTTAATTAAGATGTTCACCTGTGAGGCAGAGTGATTAAACCCTAAACTCTTCCCAGGGAGCATCTTCGCATGCATGACACTGCAAAGATTATCCGTGTAATCAATTAACACAACCAAAACCTTAGCTTGACACGCATATATATATATATATATATATATATATATATTTATAACCAACCACACAGTTATCTGAATAATATATACAAAGGATGTTAGTGAAAATAGATACTTGAGAGCCATTTTGGAGTTTCAACAACACAAAGTGAAAACCTCAGACAACAGAATGAAGAGTGAAGAAGAATGACTCCAAACCCTAAACATATAAGGGGCCGTTTGGTTCGCTGTAATGTAGAAAGATTACCACATTTGGCATTACACAAGTGGTAATCTAGATGGTAATATCACATTACCAACTTATAAATATTACCAAGAAAGTGGTAATCCCATTACCACCAAATTTGGTGTCTATCTTAGATTACCGTGGTAATCTTATAACTTTGTATATTTTAACAAATAGATTACCATGACAACCAAACACGATAATGAATTATTTCCGGTAATAAGAGTTTCCAACCAAACATGGTTATATTAAATTACCACAATATTCCCAACCATATAACATTCCCAGTCATATTACCATGGTAATCTCGTTATGTGGTAATATGTCATTACCACAAACCAAACGACCCCTAAACATATATAGAAGAGTAACGAGGGGAACTAGGTCATAAAGATCTTCAATTGGGGGTAGCAATACTTTGTCTGGGCCTGCCGCCCAGTTTTGTCCGGCCCAGAATAAAAAAGGTTTGGACAAAAGTTGTGTTAATCCGGGTCGGGTTTGGATGTTTGATTGTTAGAATTTAAATCTTGGGTCCGAATAAATAAATTCGGACAACCGGGCTTTTATACCTCTAAAATTTTGAAAGCCTAAAATCATAAGGCCAATTGTTTTAAGCCCAATCTTCCAAAAACTTCAAACTTCTATATTTTTTTTTTATTAAGACTTGGAATTTTGTATGATTTGATTTGGGTTTTGGATTATTGAATTTTTTTCATTTAATGTGAATTAAATTATTTTTTATAGTTTAATATTTGAGTGATGTTAAATGTAGTTTATAGGATTTGGACAAAATTCGAACTTCCAGATATCCCAGTTTTAAAAGAGACCTGATCTGGACAAGTTATGGTTATCCGAATTTAAAATAGGACCAGGTCCAGATACAAATTTATTTTTTTATAGTAATAGTTATCCGGACCCAATTTTATCCGGTTCCAAATTTTTGCCACCCCTATCATCAATTATGTGGTGCAAAATGCTCATGTGCCCCACCACACTTCTTACTGATGTGAATGCCTAGAACTTTTGAGTGTCAATCAATGCAACTACAAAATACTTGCCCAGTTAGCTGTCTTGTACCTCTTTAACATCAACGCCACATAAAACAGTTGACAGTGAGCACATATGACACGTATCTTATGTGAACATATAAAACTATAGGCGGGGTTTTTTTAAAAATAAAAATAAAATGAATTAACCAATCCACTTTGCTAAAAAATAATAAACAAATAAAATATATTAAAACAAAAAATACAAAAGAAATACTCTCACCGGCTTTTTTATATTGGTTCATTTTAACTAAATAACATGAATTAAAAAAATTGGTTAAAATTAATTAGCAATCTAAAATTTATAAAACTTATATTAATTTTTCAAAATATTTTTATTTAAAATATATTTAAAAAATATGTATTTGAATATAATTTATTAAAAACAAAAAAATATATTAAATATGAAAAATAAATTTTAAAAATAATATTTAATCCTATATAAATTTTTTATAAATTTTTTAAATAGATAAATATAAAAAATTAAAAAATATCTTCTAACATAGATAAATAATAAAAAAACACGGAAATGAGTATTAGGTAGTGTTTGGATGGGGGTGTGGGAACCATTACCCATTCCCATATTTGGCCCATTTTTTAGGATAGTAATCATTACCCATGGGGGATCACCATTAACCTCCCCATGGGTAATGATCCATTCCCCCCAAATTGGAGGGAATGAAAATTGATTGAGGGTAATGGGTATGAAATACCTATTTTACCCCTACACTATATATTAATATATTAAATAAATATAAATATATTAATATTAAAGTAATTAATATTTAAATATAATAATCATATAATTATATTAAATAAATAAATATATTTAATATAAATGTATTAATATTAAAATAATTAATAGTTAATTATAATAATCATATAATAATTATAATAAATATTTATTTTAAATATAAATGTATTAAATATTTAAATAATTAATATTTAATTATAATAATCATATAAAGATTTTATTAAATAAATATTTATTTCAAATATAAGTCATAAAATAATAAATAAGTAATTTAAATAATTAATTATAATAATTAAAATTTATTTAAAATATTTTATAAACAACAACATTGATTTATTTATATTAAAGGCATAAAAGTAATTTTACATTTTTATTACTTTTTTAATTTCCAATAAATTACTCTTCTATTTTTTCTATTTCTAATGAATTACCTTTTTAATCAAACACCTTTTTCATTACCATCTCCTACCAATTCTTTTCTCCCCTTTTTCATTATTTCATTCCCTCTCATTTCATTACAGTAATCCAAACGCACACTTAAAAATTGGAATAGGTTTGGTCTATTAAGAGCATTTAGCAAAGTGGACTTTAGTGCAACAACACTCACCTATGCAATGGGCAACACATTCATAATGCCTCGTACGTACGTACGTATGTCCCCACCATGAACTCCCACGTCACGTAGTCCTCTTTACCATCCTACTATCACGTAGTTTAGGTGTCGTTAGCAGGTTTAAATGAAAAGATGGCCCAAGGCACAGGCGAGCAAAGACGGAGCTAGGAGGAACTCGTTTTCTTTTCGTTTATATATATAACAACTTGATATATTAATTTTTTACAAGTTGGCACAAATAATTTAAAATCTTTAATTCGTCTCTCAACTTCTCAATATTTCTGCAAGATTTTTTTTTCTTTCAAAATCTATATATATATAAAGGAAAAATCTATATTTTTCACTCTCATTGACAATAATTTGTTATTAAAATTATTATTTTAAACTTATTAAGGAAACCTGGCTCAATCAACCCGGCGTAGAGGATGAGCTCATGACCTGTGGATCTAGCCCCTGCCTCTCAAGTGGCTTAAGCCAGGCCCTTATCCAAGCAAATAATAACTTCAGGCTTTTTTTTTGGTAAAATCGACAAGCTACAAAGAAAAAAATAAATAGGTATGAAACGACACTCAGTTACAATGGCTTGACTGACCTCCTAGGAATAAACCTCTGTCATACAACCCTAGAAGGAGAACGAGAGGTATTTCTTACATAGGGGATCCAGAAAATGAACTGTAATATGGAAAATTCAAATTTGAAATTTCTCAATCACAAATATGAATGTTAGTTACCGGTGGGCTAACCCACGGTTCGTAATTAATCTCAAGCTTGGTCAAAGTTAAGACAATAATGATTAAATACATATATATATAACCCATAAAAATTTTTATATATATATATAATTCTAAAACAAAACGTTGGTATAAATTTATTCGTAAAATGATATATTAATCTTTTGTGTTTTTCAAAGGCAAGGCTTTCTATGATTTTATATATTTTAAAAATTTTCATGTTGAACCCATAAACAATTTGTATGATTAATTATGCTATTTGGCAAAGGTACATATACTTATATTAGTTATATAGCTCCCATATTTAAGAGATTTTCATGGACGGTCCTGAAGATTTTTGTGCAACAAAGGTAAAGCTGATTGATCTAATGGGTATAAACTTAGTTCAAACCCTGGATCTTCTTATTTGGAGATTACTTAGGAACAAAGAAAGTAGCGGAAGCGTATCTGCACCTTGAATCCATTGATTACGATGAAGATGATTGGGTCTTGTGGTTCTTCTCACTGATCACACGCAAAGAGGCGAGATGGGAACCTTAATTCAGAAAATCTTATTCTGAATCTCAATTGTTGCATGCTCAGTCAGGAACCACACCCTATTTATAAAAAATCTTTGTGGGGCTAATTACAAATCTGCCAATCATAGATTTGACAATTTTGCCCCAAGGAATTCTACACAACATATTATTAATATGTATATCCACACATTTAAAATTAGATAAATAGGAACAAATTCAAACTTGAATCAGATCATAATTTGGGTCCATTCAAAACTTGAATATAATAAGATATACACAATTATAATCATTACTTTTGGACGTCTACACAACTTATGCACATAAGTCCTTATATCCCTACATATTGTGTGGTCCATAACCCAACAAAAACATCATCTAATCGACTATATAGAACATACTAGCAACCATCAGAAACAAACCCTGTAGGCGGCACTTGTTTATTAAACTATAACATATATAGAAGACATTGTAACCAATGTCATTGCGTTCCAATCCACACCTGCTTCGGCTGCAATTTTCTCAAATGTATCATAAATTCCATCCATCATCAACTTTAATCCTGAGAAATACTGAGAAATATATATATATATATATATATATATATATATATGCACCTCCATTCAAAAGTTTGAAATCTTCATGACCTTATTTTCCATAGATTCTGTCGGCTACAATGTTTTTTTTAGTAAATAAACGATAAATATATTTTTGTTATTTTTTTGCATTGTGCTTAATCACAAATAAAGTAGAAAACCAGTAAACTATATTTTGATTTTTTAAATAAAAATAAATATATAAATTACTAAAAATAAATAACTAGTATAGAAAAAATAGAGAAAAAAAAAAGCAACATAAAGCCAGAGGCGAGACATACAAGGAAAGAACAAATTAAGGACAAACTAGAGTTAGGAGGGTGTAGCTAAAGTGGTTGAAGTTATTGTTTATGCATTGAGTGAATTCATTATAATAAAATAGGCTCTTATTGCCGTTAGCCTTGGCTATCAACCAGGCCAGTCCATTATATGTAACTCCTACATTTAGCTGGCGTTTGGATGAGGGGATTAGGCACTATTGACATGGGATTGATTGCTAATAGGAATATATACTCATGTTTAGGTATTTTACTATTAGCTTAGTAATGAGTAATGCAGATAATTGCATGGTATATAGTGAACGAATTTGATTACCCCAAAATTAGAGGGCATAGAGGAGAATAAACACTATTGATAGTAAAATGACATTTTTGCCTCTAGTTAAGATTTAATTAAATAATAATTATTAATTTAAATAACTAATTATAATAATTAAATTAAATAATAATTAACATAAATTGAGTCATTTAAATATTATAATAATTAAAATATATAATAGTTATTTATATACATATTAAATTATAATAATTAAAGTGAAATAACAGTTTTGCCCCTATATAGATTTAATTAAATAAAATCATCCATAAAGTATTTAATTATGATAAATAAAGTAAAATGACACTTTTAACCATTAAGTAAAATGAAATGGCATTTTTGCCCTAGTTAAGACTTACTTAAATAATAATAATCAATTTAAATAACTAATTATAATAATGAAATTAAATTATAATAAACATAAACTGGGTCATTTAAATATTATAATAATTAAAATAAATAATAGCTAACAAGAATTATTTAATATACATATTATATTATAATAATTAAAGTGAAATGACAATTTTGCCCCTATATAGATTTAATTAAATAAATAGTTAATAAAAGTATTTAATTATGGTAATTAAAGTGAAATGACACTTTTACCCAGTAGATATATAATTAAATAAATTATTGATAGTGAAATGACAATTTTTCGGCTCGTTAAGATTTAATTAAATAATATTTATTAATTTAAATAACTAATTATAATAATTAAAGTAAATTATATTGAACATAAATGGAGTCATTTAAATATTATAATAATTAAAATAAATAATAATTAACAAGAATTGTGTAATATACAAATACATTATAATAATTAAACTGAAATGACTTTTTTGCCTCTACATAGATTTAATTAAATAAATTAGTTAATAAAATTATTTAATTATGGTAATTAAAGTGAAATGACACTTTTACCAGGTAAATTAATTAATTGGTTAATGGTTTACTCTAAATATTTAATTATAATAATTACAGAGACTAAATATTTATTTATATGTAATTATTTTATATATTAATATATCATTATTTATATTAAGGGCATTAAAGTAATTTACATACAATTCTCTATGTCACTTTTTCCATTCCCAATATTTATTATTTCCAACTAAACACTTTTTTCATTACCATTACCATTATTTTTCTCATTACAATTATCATTACTTTTTCCATTCCCATTACTATTACCATTCATATTCCGTGATCCAAACCAACCCTTAAATCTACAAACAAACATTGGGTGTTGCTACCAGTTGATATTGCAACCGTACGTGATATTGTTGGCTTTCAGAATATTTGGGAATAACATTGCTTTCTCAAAAGCGGTGAGAATATGATAACATTACTATTATGCCTTATATACAAATGAATATTATATAAAATTAAAAAAATAAATTAATTATTATAAATAAATATTTAACTTTAATAGTTCATCAAATCTCAAAATTTTTGTTAATATCATTAATTAGCAATTAATTAACTATAAGAAATAACTAATCACATGTTTAAAAATATTTTAAATAAATAACTAAAGATATTTTAACAAATTACCCACTCTCCACCCACTTCTCCCTCATTCCTATTCATGCCATCCGAACAAAGTATTGGGTTTACTCCATTCCCATTCCCATTCCAAGCTTGCCAATCAAACACCCTCTATACTGCCAAAAATTTGAGACAAAAACACAAATATATATATATATATATATATATATATATATATATATATATATATATATATATATATATATATATGATATAAGCACGCATTTGATTTTAGGTATAATATCAAATTTAGTCCCTCTAATATATCGAAATGGTGCTCTAGTCCCTCTATTATTTTTTATCCTTGTGGGATTCCTCTATTATTCGGTTTGGATAAAAGACGTTCCTCCTCCTAACGCCTGTCTAATTTTCCGTCTGTGAGGCTGACGTGGCATTTTTCATGATTAAAAAAATTAAGGTATACTACCAACTTTAGTCCCTCTATTATTTTGAAATGACCCATTAGTCCTCTTATTATTTTTGCCCTTAGAAAATCCATCTATTTTATTGTATAATAACCAGGTTTGTCCCTCTATTATTTCTAAATTGCCCTTTAGTCCCCTATTAGAGGCAGTGGTGTGCACAAGCCGGTTAACCAGCCCGGCGGACCCGACCCACCGGGTTGAGGTTCACCGGCCCCGACCCGGACCCTGCCAGGCAGGGGTGCAGAACCCATCGGGCCGGGTTGAACTGTCCGACCCAGCAGGTCCGGGTCACAGGAAGCTAGGCCCGGAACCGGCCCGACTCCCTGTTGACCGGTTTGGCCCATCTATTAAAAAAATTTAAAAAACATTAAAAAATTCCAGAAAATTCAGAAAAAGTAGAAAAGAAAAATTAAATTAATCACCACGGGGCTAACCCGGCGGGTTGACCCAGTTTCAAACAGGGCTCGACCGGGCAAGTTGACCCGATGTGCCCAACCGTAACTGGTCCGTTTACATGACGGACCGGTTCCGGGCCGGTTACAAGCAAGGCCAGGTTTCCGGACGTCACGTGTTGACCTTAATTAGAGGTACTTCTTTACAGTGAAAATTAATAGGAGGACTACGTGGTTATTTCACAATAATAGAGGGACTAAACTGGGTATTATAACAATTTTTTATCGTGAAAAATGCCACATCAAAATCGCCAACGAAAAAACTCACGGGTGCTAGGGTCAGGGACTACATTGACCCAAACTGAATAATAGAGGAATTCCACAAAGGCAAAAAATAATAAAGGGACTAAAAGGTCATTTCAATATAATAGACGGACTAAATAGGGTATTATACATTAATTTTAACAAATTACCTACACCCAATATTTGGGTGATCACACCATTTTCAAACTAGTATGCATATATACATAGTTCTTTATATATGATAGCCACATGAATTGATTTTTTTTTCCTGAAAACTCAAATTAATTGAGTTTCTTGTTCAAGTTAATCGACGTAATTGATTAACGTACTATATATATATATATATATATATATATTCTAATTTATAAACTCATAATAATAACTTTTTTAAATATTTATATTATCCCAAATAATAACTTTTTTAAATATTTGCTAACGGTGACGCCCTTCTCCGAGTATCCGGGTGTTTACCCGTTTCGATAGAAGCTTAGAAATGGCGGTGGTGTGCCAAGGGATATTAAATCTTGGAAGCTTACTAGGAATGGCGCTTTCTCAGTGATGTTGTTGTACAACTTTCTCATAGATGGGGGACTGCGCTGCCAGTGTCTAGGTTCTTCTGCAGAAACAGTTGTCCAAAAAAGATAAACCTTTTTAATTGGATGGCATGGAAAAATAAAATTCTCTCGCGGAAAAATCTAGAAAGCGGAGTTGTAATAGGTGCCAGCGGCAACCTATATAACTTTGTCATAAAGGCGTTGAATCGGTGAATCATCTTTTTCATCCATTGCTCACCCATGTACACCTAATCTAAGATTATTTCCTGATTGTTGCATTTTTTCGAACCACACGCCTCTGTGGCCAACCTTTGGGACTCTTGGAGGATATCGTTGTGACATTCTTGGAGGGACATAGGTGATTTGAGTGGTGAAAGCACTTTGTGTGGAATATGCGGCTTGCTAGGATTGATGGGTTTTTAATGCCAATGTTTTTGCTAGTTCATGTTGTTATCTTGAGAATTGATCGCATGATTTTTACTACGGTGCCTTTTTCGGGTATGAATAGATCACAAAGAAAGGTTGGGACGACTCCTTGAGGGTCATCGGTCCATGATTAGAGTTTCTAGGGACCGAGGCGAGGGAGCTATTCGAGAGCTCGGCTTCCGGAGAGGCACAAGATCCATCAGAGGGGTATCGACTTTGGTGTGGATCCTTTGAGGAGGTTTCATCCTTCTGTTTGTTGTTATATGTTGTTTCGGTGGTGTTTTTGGTAACCACTTCTAGTGGTTGTGTTTGTTTGTGTTATGCTTTCTCTTGCTCTACCTTTAGCAGAGGATTGTACTTTGTTATTTTTGCAATAGGTGTGGTTTATCCACTTTCTATTTAAAAAAGAAAAGAAAAGCTTGTGATTAAAGATAAAAAAATTTGAATAATTTATTTTTCGGACCTATAATTAATATCAACTTTAACTCTTTCTTTAGTGTTCTGAGAGGAAGTTCTTGACCTTTGTCTAATAGCGGTGATGCCCGATGAGCGCATAAATTTAGTGTCTTGCCATCAAAAGAATCTCCCTTTACGCATGATGTAATCGAGAAGTCATGAATTATAATGCGACTTGGGTTTTCGATATCATGATCATCCTGCAAGACAATAATTAGTAAAAACACTTAAAATTAATAATAAAAACACAAATGTGAAATCTGGCGAGATCCCTCAGAGCGACCTGCGTCGCCTTTAGTGCCATCAAGGGTTGTCGCTTAGACAACTTATGTGGTGTAAGAGCTCTCCTGCTTTGTGGACCTTCAAAGTAGCATTCCCAACTCCAACGAGACTTGAGTGCGACACTTCCTTTTTGTAGTTTGTTGTGCGAGAGATGCAAGGAACCTTGCGATTAATTATACTTGGATTAATGTTGTTTACGATTTCTCAAGGGTCAAACAATTAGGCAAGGATCTTATGGTTTCCAATTAGTTCATAATAAAGGACTAAAAGATGTTCACTGTGAGCCAGAATGAATATTAAACCCTATACATTTCTCGGGGCATCTCGGCATGCATGACAACTGCAAAGACCAGACCCTACGCAATCAACCACAACCAAAACCTTTGCTTGACATACACGATCAGTAATTACACACATGTATATCATGAATAACACAAAGGATATATGTTAGAAATTAAAGTATAGGGATACTTAAGAGCCATTTCGGAGATCTCGATACTGATATTGTTGAGTAATGTGCCCTTAGCTCGGTTGACTAGTCAACTTTGACCGATATAACACTTAAAAGCATATATTTTATGAAAAAGTTAATATGCGTGTCTTGTCTATGTGTGAGTAGATGCATGGTTTTGTTGTGTGGGAAGTTGGTTGTCTACTCTCACCTGAGAGAAAAAATTTTAGTTGTCAAGAGGGGCATAGGGCTGGTCGAATCTCATCATTTTCTTAGTGTACATTGTTTCTTCACCTGTCAATATATATGAGAAAAGCTGGTATGAAATATGAAATTGACTGTTGATGGTGTTTTGCCAGCTTGCCGTAAGTTGTTCTTCAACTCCTGATTGCATCTAGTTGTCATTCTAAGAATTGGTATATTTGCGGTTACCATGATAGTTTCTTATGCAACTCGAGGATGGCTAGGGACAAAGAAGTGGTGGACTCTCACGCCAAATGGAAATTTCACAGTGAAATCATTTTATACTTTCTTCAGTGATGGGCCGGGACATGCGTTGTCAGATTGCTAGATGGTTCTGGTACGAGAATTTTCCGAAGAAAGTCAACATTTTCAATTAGTTGGCCTGGCAAAACAAGATCTTGTCACTTGAAAATTTAGAGAAGTGCAGATGTAACAGGCCCCCGACAGCTGCTTGTGTAATGTGTCATTCTGAGATTGAGTCTGTAGATCACTTTTTTCTCCATTGTCGTTTTACCAAAGAGATTTGGGAGTACTATGTAGATTTATTTCAGCTGCATGTTCCGGCCGAGTCCATTTGTCAAATTTAGGGGATGTGGAGTTCCCGACTTAGGCCTGCTTTTAGAAATATGGGTGTTTGGATTGTGAAAGCTCTTGTCTTGAATATTTGGCTAGCTAGAAATGATCGCATTTTTTATGCTAATGTCTCGCCGACTATTGTTATTATTGTGAAAAGCGAACAAATGATTTTATCTTGGTTTTCAACATTTACCAATGGATCTAGAGAGAAGTTTGAAGGCTCCATCAATTCCATTAGACGCAATCTAGAGTTTCTGGGACAGCATTCGAAGAAGCGAAGAGACGATGCAATGGCCGAGGAGGCGCAGGTCCAGATCCCAAGTTAGACCTCGTTGTCTTCTTCCGGTGCTAGGTGCTTGGTGATGTCGCACCTAGTTTTTCTTTTCTGTTGGGTTTGTGACTTTGGGTTTTTGTACCACATCTAATGGTAGGTTCTTGTATATTATACTGTTGCTTTCTCCTTTTTCTTAATCGAAGTGATTTATTCACATTTTTGAAATAAATAAAATAAAATAATTACTTTTGAAAGTTGTAGCACAGAAAAGTGTGGTCATCAAACCCGCATGCATTTGGATCTTATATTATATTTATTCAATACTAACATTGAGATGAGTGGTCCGTGGATTTTTTAGAAATTTTACAAAACTATCATCTAGTTGCCTCTTTATTAGTTCAGAATTTGTGGTTAAAATTATAATACTTTTGAATTGTATAATCTAAACTGTTTTAAAAAAAATATCAAAATACTTAACTCCGTTAATTTAAACTTGAATTAATCTTTTTATCCTTATTTACATTCTTTAATTAAGCATATACTAATTACGAATCATTCAAGTCTATTTTTAATGTGAATGGTTTAAATATTATGCAAATAGACCTAATTTACTGTTTTGATTGTAACACTTTTATAACCTATAGTCTAAACTGTTTTCAAAAAAAGTGCCAAAACATTTAACTCCTTTAGTTATTGATAACGTGGCATAAAAATAGATCTGAATTTTTTTTACCCTATTTACATTACATACTTTATCAAATATATATGAGTAATGCTATATCGAACGAAGATATCACACGAACCAGCCACAAGAATGATGTGGCTGGTGATGTGGCAATTTTTTTTAAAAAAAAAAACAAATTAAAAAGAAAAAAGTAATAGATCGTCTCTCTCTCACTCTCTCTCTCACTCTCTCTCTCTCTCGTGGGTCCCTCTCCCACTCCCGGTCACCATTCCCGTCGCTTCCCTCTCCGGTCCCCGCTCCCAGCGCTTCCCCTCCCACTCCCGGTCGGCGCTCTCGGCGCTTCCCCTCCCACTCCCGGTCGCCGCTCCTGCCCCTTCCCTCTCCCACTCCCGGTCGCCGCTCCCGGCCGCTTCACTCCCCCGCTCCCAGCCACTACATCAAAGGTATAATTTCTGATTAGTATTATAATGATTAAGATTGTATTAAAAAAAATTCTGATTAGTATTGTGCAGGAAACACAATTGGGTACAAGTATTTTGGTTTATAAAGAGATCATGTTGATTAAGTTTGTATTAAAAAAAATTCTGATTAGTATTGTGCAGGAAACACAATTAGGTACAAGTATTTTGGTTTATATAGAGATCATGATGATTAATTTTGTATTACAAAAAAAAATTCTGATTAGTATTGTGCAGGAAACACAATTAGTTACAAGTATTTTGGTTTATAAAGAGATCATGATGATTAAGATTGTGTTACAAAAAAATTCTGATTAATATTGTCCAGGAAACACAATTAGTTACAAGTATTTTGGTTTATAAAGAGATCATGGTGGGTGATTAAATTGGTAATTTTGATCAAAAGCTAAAAAAATGTGAGTGTTTATTGTTTGTGTAATTTGTAAATTTATTGTTTGTCTAATTTTTGTTTAGAAGTCTACTTAAAGTAAGAACATGGAAGAAGTGATACTTGGGTGTTATGAGCAAGGAAAAGATGATGTGGAAGTGGATGTTCAAGTTATGAAATACATGCCAAAGAAAAACCGGTAGATTTGGATTTAGTTGAAAATATTGTGCTTGAGGCCGGTATGATACTTGATTCCAAAGAAGAAGTTTATAAATTGTATGCCAAATATGTGCGGGATGAAGGGTTTGGGATCACCAAAAAAATCACAAGATTAGGTGATGATGAAAAATTGAAATATTACACGCTAGCATGTTCAAGAGGTGGCAAATGAATATCAACTTCAAAAAACTCCTTCAACCTAAGACTATCCATCAAAGTAAATTGTCCGGCAAAGATTAATGTCATTGTTAGCAATGATGGGCGATTTACCATTTCAAGTGTTAATTTGGAGCATAATCATGCACTTAGCCCACAAAAAGCTCGTTTCCAAAAGTGTAATAAAAAAAAATTGATACATATGTCAAAAGAAGGCTTGAATTAAACGACCAAGCAGGGATAAGCCTAAGAAAAAATTTTCATTCCTTGGCGGTTGAAAGTGAGGGTTATGAAAATTTAACATACACTGAGAAAGATTATAGGAATTATATTGCGTAAGCAAGGCAATTTAGGCTTGGTGTTGGTAATGCCGTGGCACTTGGAAAATATTTCTCTCGCATGCAACCAAGAAACACAAAATATTTCCATTTGATTGACATGGATGAGGAAGGTCATTTGAGAAATGTTTTTTGGGCGAATGCGAGGTCTATAGCATCTAATGAAGCTTTTGGTGATGTAATTTCCTTTGATAAAACATACTTGACGAATAAGTATGACATGCCATTTGCTCCGTTTGTCAGTGTAAATCATCATGGGCAGACGGTATTGTTTGGGTGTGGTTTGTTGTCAAAGGAAGATATAGAAACATATGTTTGGCTCTTCAAAACTTGGCTAGAGTGTATGTTAGGCAAGGCTCCTAAAGAAATTATTACTGACCAGTGTATGGCTATTCAGGGTGTAGTGAGATTGGTTTTTCCAAATTCCCATCACCGCCTTTGCTATTGCCATATCATGAAGAAGGTTCCCGAGAAGCTTGGAGGTTTAAATGAATACAAAGCAATCAAGAAGATTTTGAAACGCTTCACGTATGAAGCAGTGATACTCAAGAGTTTGAATACACATACTTGAAGATGATGGCAGACTATAACATTAAGAGTAATGAATGACTGAATTCTCTATTCAAAATTCATGATCGTTGGGCTCCAGTATATGTTAGAGGCATATTTTGGGCTGGAATGTCTACCACTTAAAGGAGTGAAAGCGTAAATGTATTTTTTGATGGTTATGTTGGTCCGACGACGACTTCATTGAAGCAGTTTGTTGAGCAATATGATAATTCCTTGAAAAGTAAGATTGAGAAAGAGAACAAAGCTGATTTTGCTTCATTTAACTCATGTTTTCCATTGATCACTGACTGCTATTTTGAGAAGCAACTACAAGAAGCATATACAAATGAAATTTTTAATTTTTTTAAGATGATTTGCGAGGAATAATATATTGCAATCTTACTATCACTGGTGCGCATGGGGCAGTCTGCTCATTTCAGGTGTCAGATGTTGTCAAAGGGAAAGAAGGTGCATTTAGAAAGCAAGTGGTATACAATGTTTACACCAACGAGGAAGAATTTGACATTAAATGCTCTTGTAAGTTGTTTGAGTTCAGGGGCATTATTTGTAGGCACATTTGCAAGGTGCTTATTGAGAAGAATGTGAAAGACATTCCTTCTAGGTATATTTTACCACGATGGAGGAAAGACATCAAACGCATGCATACATATGTATAGAACTGTTATGATGACCCACAAACCAATGAGGAGAAACTGCGGTCCAATAAATTGTGTTCTCATTTTACTAAAGCCGCAGAACTTGGAGCAGAGTCAAATGACAAATACATGTTCTTGATGAAATATGTGGATGAGGCAATTGAGAAGTTGATGGACAACACAACTTCCAAGGAAAAGTTTACACCTATGTTGTCAGAGGCGACTAATGTACCACACCAAAATTTTCTCACACCTTTAAAGGTGCAGAGTAAGGGTCGTTCACCATCAAAAAGGAAGAAATCAAAAGTTGAAGAAATAATAATTAGAAACAAGAAAAATGGTATTCTTATGTTGTATCATATTCATTACTTCTTTAGTTTTGTCCGATGATTTTTTTTTCTTGTATAACATCCATGTTATTATTGGCAGAAGCCACAAACAAAGGGAGATGCATTAGCTCAAAAATTTATACAAGATGATCATTGCACACAATAGAGTGTGGTAATTCTCTTGTAATTGTTATTAATGTCCAAATTACGTATTTGAATCATTTAATTTCAAATAATGATTTGTTTGTTTATAATCTCTTTTCATGGGTGAATTCAAATTCTATATCGATCAATCTGGACATGCACCACAGTTCTTCTTTAGGTTTTACAAACCAATGCAATGATCTCTAATTAAGGTGAGTTGCAAGATGTACATATTTATTTTTGTATTTAATATTTAGTAATTAAGATTTTTGGTTTTATGAGGTTGTGATGTATTATTTATTTTAATTTTTCAGGGAATCGTATTGTGGTGCAAGTTATTTATATAGCGCAAGGGTTAATTTTTGTGTTCGTATTCGTGTTCATGCTCATGGAGGAAAAGAAGGTGTCCATCAGATGTTGTTTGATTTTGTAGTATGTGTGTTTCTTATGTTTGATGAAGGGATGTTGTTTGATTTTGTAGTATGTGTGTTGCTTATGTTTGATGAAGGGATGTTGTTTGATTTTGTAGTATGTGTGTTGCTTATTTTTAATGAAGAGATGTTGTTTGATTTTGTAGTATGTGCAGGTGTCCATGCATGCTTCCATTCTTGGAGAACAGACTTGAATTGTATTTTGACCTGGACATCACAATGGATTACCCTGGATGAATACAAATTTAACATTGATGAATACCCAACAACCAATTTAACTTTGATGAATACAAATTTAACCTGGACATCACAATGGATTAACTTTGAATACAAATTTAACATGATACAAAAATCTGCAGCCTTCAGTCCCCCTTGTCCACATGGATAATAAACATACAACATCTTCACAATGGAAAAAATGGATTTAACCTGGACATCAAAATTTCTATGAGTTCCTGATCTTCTATGCCAAATCAAGAAGAAGCTGGATTAAATTTGATGGGTTGCTCAAACCTGGATTGCAATATACAACAATTAGCAAAAACAAGCAAAAAGATAAAAGTGGATGATAAAAAAGATAAAACAAGCATAGAACATCTTTGGAACAAAATGAACTTTCTATACAATATGCTATCCAGCTGACTTTGCAGAGGGGAGATGATCATTATTTCCATGAAAAATGGAGTAAATCTATCTAAGCCTAAAATAATAACAGATTTCACATCCAGCTAACGTTAACGGCATAATCGACATCTTGCATTTGGAGAAGAGCCTAAAATAATAACAAATTTCACATAATTTGTCAGCATTTTCTATCTCTAAAGAAAGAATGAAATGAAGAAAACAGGAATTAATAGCACAAAACCTGATTCTTCATTCGTAACATAGCTTAGTGACAACACCAAATGGTTGCACCAATTGATGCAAATCATTCTGAAAAAATAAAAGGGGTTAAACTTAAACCCTAAACCCATTTTGATAAGTTCAAAAATGACATTTTTAATCCCTCGCTATCAAAAAGTCCAACCTAAACACTCTCCTCATTTGCCTATATTCCTAAACAGCAAGAAACTAAGAAACAATTTCAAGCTTTTCAAGATTACAATAAATTAAACCCTAAATGACCTTGTAGACTATACAAAATTGAGCCAAAAAGAATAATCAAAAGAAGAAGAAGAAACACAAAAACAGATCAACATGCTAATGACGTATCACAAGTTTACATGGTGTGCTAAGAACAAAAACCGTATCATCCACCCGTATCACAAGTCATCTCACCCGTAGCACAACTAAGAACAAAAACAGCATAAAAATCACAACTTTAGTGCTCCCAAAAGAACAGATCAATATGCTAATACCATATCATCCAAGCAATAAAGAATCAACAAGAAATACAGAGGAAAATGGAGATAACCACAGTCAAAAAGAGCAAATATTTCCTTTTTGAAGCCAAAATTGAAATCGATATAAGGAAATGGGTAAGGCATGCAAATGATCTATTTCTCTTGTTGTTCTAGATATAATCTAGTTTATGAGGATTTGGTTTCTAATAGATACAACATATATGCTAAATTGCTGATTGAAATCAAGAGTTAATTATCATAATAAATTCAAAGCAAAATTATGCCAACAAGGGAGGAGAAGTTAACAAGTTTACATGGTCTGCTAACCATTAGCAAGTTTACAAGTTCCCGTCAACACCCTGCAAAATGAAATTTAAAAGAAACCATCGATATGTTATTCATACACAGACAGTGGCGGCGCCGGGGTGTGGCATGGAGGGACATCGGCCACACCCTCCACCGGAAAAAAAACCTGAGGATTGAGTTGTGCAGCAGACGGGGTCTGATAATCACTATATAGCATCTAGACTTCATGAGAAACAAGTCTTTTATTCACATCAAAATGAAATTCTCTCTCTACAAACCAGGAAAATTCGACAAAGAGAGCTATCTCATAAAAAAACTTGAGAAAAACTCAGGAAGAACAATAAAACACATAAAAAAACATTAACTAACTGTTCTCTAACTTTATATTAAACAAACTTTGATCACCAAAATGAAACTAAAAAAGGCTGAGTCATTACTCCACGCGTCTGTACCAGACCAGCTCCACCGCTCTTCATCCATCCACTTGCCTTGCCTCGAACTAAAGCTATCCATCCATGATGATTTAATCTCAGCCATCCATGCTTCTCTTCATTCTCTTTTCAGTAGCTACCTCGAACTAATGGCATAACACTTGATCAAATTCATCATAACCCTTCATATATATATGAGAGGGTAAGGGTACGGGTACGGGTTTTACCCGTACCCTCTTAACGGGTAAGGGTAAGGGTAAGGGTACGGGTAGGGTAGGGGCATACCCTTACCCGACCAGTACCCGCTCAAAAACTAATGGGTAATACCCTTACCCGTACCCGTACCAGGTCAAAGAGTGTAATACCCTCTTTGACCGGGTACGGGTACCGGTATACCCATCGGGTAGGGTACAAATTGCCATCTCTACTTGACATACATGACCAGTAACAACACACATGTATATCATGAATAACACAAAGGATATATGTTAGTGAAGTATAGGGATACTTGAGAGCCATTTAGGAGATCTCATCAGCAATAGTACTGTTGAGTAATGTGCCA
Source organism: Dioscorea cayenensis subsp. rotundata (assembly GCF_009730915.1). Lineage (NCBI taxonomy): Eukaryota > Viridiplantae > Streptophyta > Magnoliopsida > Dioscoreales > Dioscoreaceae > Dioscorea > Dioscorea cayenensis. Next base: position 20,292,279 of record NC_052481.1, on the reverse strand, counting down.
TAATTAGCTCGGTTAACTAGCTAAGTTTGACCAGTCTGACACCTAAAACTTATATTTTATGAAAAGTTAATGTGTGTGTCTTGTTGATATATGTGTGAGTAGATGTTGTTGATGTTGACTGAGGCTAGGGACGCGACGTTGCCGGCGGTGGTTGCTGACGGAAAGGTGGAGAATGGTGGTCAGAGTAGTTGTTGCTCTCATATAAAGGATGGGAGAAGCCTTTTGTTTATGTACTGATAATGTGTAAAAAGGAAACATAAAAATCAAAAATAAAAATATTGATAAAATATGAAAAATATTGATACATAAGATAAATACAAGAATAAATAAGACGATATTCGCCCCCCGCCTATATATCTTATCCCTTCCCCGAGAAAGAAACTTGCAACACCAATCCCATTTGTAATTCCATCAATTATATATCTATCAAAAAACTGAATTAATTTGGACAATCGTCTTATACTCATAGTTAAGCCCTTAGTATAAAAAATATCTATGTAACCACGATTATATGACCAATTGTATATTACATTTTTTATTTGATCCAATAGAATTCTCCTAGGTCTCCTTTTTACAAAAAAATTGATTAAGTTCAAATTCTGGAAAGATGAATAAACAGACCCATAGAAAATGGATGCTATGAATAGTCCGAAAAGGGATACACTTAGGGGTTGTTTGGTTGTCAGTAAGTGAATTTACATGTAAGTAAAAATTACAGTGTAAGTGAAAATGTTGTATTTTAACTTACATTATATCTGTTTGGTTTGCTGTCATTTGAAATGTATTTGCTTTTTCTTTGTTTGGTTTAATGTAAGTTATGGGGTATAATTACCACATAAGTGAAGTGGTAAGATTACCCCTATCATATATTGTTAACATTAACTATTTAATATTATTTATAAAATTTTTTAATTATATATTATGATTCAATTTTATCTTTAAAAACTATTAATTATTTAACTCGTATTAATTAGGATTAAGATTAATTTAAAAAATTAATTAATTTAAAAATATAATACAATTTAATTATATGCCATAAAAGTATTTTCCTATCTAAATTAAATAACAAATTGGTATTTTAAAAATATAATATTAAATTAAACAAAGCATAAATTATTATTTTTATAATCATGTTATTATATATGCTACAAAATTTGATTATAAACACCATTAATAAGTTCAACAAAACAAAATATAACATTAAATGCACCATTAAACATATGGCATTAAATCCACCATTAAACATTCATTCAAAATGTAACATCCTAAAAAATACAACATTAGTCCAAATTTAGCATCATAATAAGTTCAACAAAATAAAATATACCATTGGTTCATGAGTTCAACAAAACAAAAAACAACATTGGTCCATGAGTTCAACAAAATAAAATACAACATGATATAATACTTGTCTAAACAACAAACTAAAATACCACAATACATTTGTCCAAATGATAAAATAAAATACAACATTAATTGTCCAAATGACAAAATACAATACAACATAATATTGTCCAAACAACAAACAAAGCACAACCTAATATTTGCTCAATTTAACTCATGCTCGGCAATCATCCCTTAAACGATCAAGAAAGTCATCCATCCAAATACACCGAAGAGAATGGGTTTTATACATAAATCCATTTGCTAAAGGAAGATTTTGGAGCAAATAGTCGTATGCTCGTCTAAGGTCATACTCACTATTGTGAGCACACAAAGTCATGATTTCATCAAGCAATTCTTTACTAATAAATTTGCTTTTGTCCGCCTCTAACGCATTTGCAATTCTTCCTAGTTCAAACTTTACATCTTGCATGATTTCTCGATCTGTGTTAGCATGCTTCGCTCTTTTATTACCTTTTTTAGCCGAGGAAGTTGCAGTCGTTGGTGTGTCATCAGTAGGAGTTTCACTTGGTGCAAAGTCATCAAAATCATAAAATCCTTGTGTTTGGTTGTCAAGATCAATTACCGGTGATGTTGGTGGTTGATCCATGCGTGCACCTAGGCTCCTAGTACTTTGAGCACCCGTTCTTGCAAAAGACCCTATTGCTTGATCATTTCCATATACAATGGCCATTTCATCATAATATTGTATTGGTTTATTGATATAAATCTCCTCTCCGGGGTGCGCCTATATAAAAAACATTACATTCTACAATTACGGTTAATGTGCAAAATGTAATATGAACTATTAATCATTAACCGCAATATATGACTTACATGTATGTATATTTGGTATTCCTCTTCCCCCATGACTATTTTTTTCTCCACATCATCCCATGACACACCACTTAAACTCTTAATTTTCTTAATAATTAACCATATTTTTCTTACATGCCGAAGACGATTGTTGACATGTGTATCACTTGCAGTTAGGTTGAACCTTGCACTAACAGCTCTTGTTAACATGAAAGATGTCATCATTATCAGATTTAAGGCCAAGATTCGCTTACTCAACAAGAGATGTTAACATGAAAGATGTCATCATTGCAGTCCATCGGACATTAGTTGATGCTTTCTTCCCAGCCAAGTTATGGCTTTCTGGTGTCATATCTTGAGATTCCATCTGCAACAAGTAATTAGCATGAAAACAATTATTTATGAATATAAATATTTATTAAAATGAATGAAGACAATACACTCACAAACAACAACATACGCATCTTTAAAGGCAAGGGGAAACAACAATTTGTAAATAAACATATATCGAAAAAGTTACACATGTTTTTGTATCATACAAGCAAACATCAAAATATACAATCATAAGAGCAATAAAATATTGAATGAAGATACACATGTTTTTTTGTTTAAAAAAACAAAAGCACTACAATATAAAAAGTTAGTTTCATCTATTACTCCACATGTTATTCATAATTGCTTCTCGTATTCCTAACCATTCTCTTGTTTCTTCACGGACTTGGGATTGTGTTCTTATCTCATGCAAATTTGGATTAGGTTCCCACTCTTCAAGGTTTAGTATGTACATGTCACTACCTCCTTGTAGAATATAATTATGTAGAATGCAACATGCGATCACAATATCTATTTGTGTTTCAAAAGGAAAAAATGGCCTAGAAGTCAAGATCTTGAAAAGGTTTTTCAACGCTCCAAAGGCTCGTTCCACCGACGTACGCAACGAAGAATATCTATAGTTAAACAATTCTTTGCTATTTGATGGAGAATGTGCACTAAATTCCTTAAGATGATATCGGACACCACGAAAAAGGTGATATAAAACCCAGTCGTGTAGAATATCCCTCATCAACAAGGTAATATTTTCCTAAAACAAAAAAGTTACAAGTTATTACCTAATTGTATTAGGTTAAATATCTTAATTTTTATAGAATGGTATGATACCCTCTGGCACTATAAGCCATCTTCTCTCTCTAAAGCATTCCAGAGGACAAGTGCATCATGAGCTGAGCCCTCCCAACCGGCTAGCACATATGTGAATCATAATTCAAAATTAACTGCAGCTAATACATTTTGAGTGGGATAAGGTTTTCTCCCCCAAAAACGTGCCACAATATCATTAGGAACATAGGCATGAATATGTGTACCATCAAGTGCTCCAATGCAATCCTATTTGTTAACGAAAAATTAGTAGCCTTAGTAATTCTTCTTGCCAATTTAATCATAATTAATCATTTTTATTTTACCTTAAAGTACGGCATGAATCTTGGATCTTGTGCTATGATCGGACTAGTACTTGTGTTAGGTGGTACAATTAACTCAGCACGAAGTTCTCCAATAGCATGCAACACATGATGGAAATATCGGCTAACAGTTTCTCCAGATCGTAAAAAATTCATTCCAACAACTCTATTTCTCATATTATGTCCAACAATGTGAAGGAACATGGCCATTTGCTCTTCAACACTTGCATGTAAAGTGTTGCATAATAATCCTTTCGTCTTTAATATATCACATAGTCCAAAAAATGATGCTCGTCTCATTCTTAGCATTGAAATACTAGCCGTATCGGAGCTACATATAATTCTTGAAATATAATTTGTGCGTTGTTCATCCCTATTGTAGTAAGGCTCCCATGGAAAATTAAGTCTTCTTCCACTATACCACATTAATGCTAAAATACTAACAAACACAGCTGAGGCAACTGCAGCATATTCATCTTCAAAATTTGTGCTCATCTATAAAAAACAAATCCACTATTACAAATAAAACCATGATTTAATAAAATACACAAAAATAGTTAAAATATAAAATATAAAAATCTTATGCCCTAGAATCAAAGAGGACATAGCGTGAAAATAGAAATTAAATATGCATTTTCAAATTTTAGATTAATTCCCATATCAAACACCCCTTAAATGTTGCAATCGTGGGAAAAAACAACACACTATTAACCTCAAAAGTGCATACGCTTCAATCATGAAGCTCCCACATATCAATAATCCTCTAGAAGGAATCTTTATCTTTTATATTTTATAAATCATTTCCAATGATCACCTTGGTAGCCAAAAACTTTAGATAAATTTTTAATAAAGTAACTGGCTTTAATTTTTTTTTCCATAAATTCATGTTTTAATCTATCCTATCCACATGCCAAAAATTAATAAATCAAAGGGAGTTGAGCCTGATTAGTATGGAACCATTCCTCTGGAATCCACGAATGCATTTGACAGGGATTTGCAGCCTTTGGCCATGATGAAGCTAACTAAAATATAACTTAACAGGACATGTCTAAAGGAATAGCAGAAGTTCAAAATTAACAGACATCTGTTAGATTCATGCATGCAAACTCAAACTCAAACTCCCTTTGATATCATAGTTTAATAATTATTATACTATATATTCATGATATCATAGTTTTATAATTATTATACGTTCCCTTAATCACATGCATGCAAACTCAAACTCACCCGTCATATTCATGAAAACATGATCCCATGAAACAAAGCTTTATATATATATATATATATATATATATTGCTGACTATAGGTATATATCTATATATATCTATAGGTTTATATATATATATATTGTGGTCATTATTAAAAAAAATAGGAGAGTATGCAAATGTTTGTGGTTGTTATTAGTGAACATCAATGTCACAGCTGTCCACACCAAACAAATTAAATATTTAACAATTTTAATGAACTAGATTACAGTTTTCTTATTTTAAAATTTGATGTACATATATGTATAAAGTTCTTATATCAATGATTATCAAATAATAATATCAAAAACATATAAGTGATAAATATACATATATACATACGACAACCCCAAAAATGTAAATCAAGACGACACTAACAATACATCAATCAGTTTCAACAATTAAAGCAACATGCATTTAAACAGCCTAACATCTTATTTAATCTCACATAATGGCAAAATACACAACTTAATAAATAAAAACACAACTAACAAACCATCCATCTTTTAAGAACAAATCTAAAACTAACTCCAACCCAAAAAAGAACTAGACGAAACCACTCCATGTGAATAATTCATTATGAAGATTATGTTATTTGCTTCTACAGTCTGTTTCAGCAAGAGTGGCCGAAGAGATGGGTGTCAAACTAGGTGAAGAAGTTGGCTATACAATTCGTTTTGAAGATTTTACTAACACGGTGGGAACTTCTGTCTTTGCTTTGCTTATGTTCATTTATTTGGAAAATATGTGACTTGTGGTTGCAACAGTAAATTACAAAAGCATTCTCTGGTAGTTTGTCACTTAAAATAGTCTTTCCATGAATTCATATGTTTCATTTCAGGATGTAACCTTGATCAAATTTTTGACAGATGGGGTGTTGCTTAAAGAGATGATGGATGACCCTCTATTGACAAAGTATAGGTAATTTTCATAATTCACCATTGGATGATGTTGTTTCCAATTCTTTGTTTAGTCTCTTGTTTTGGTGATACCATAAAGTATACAATTTTCTTGTCTAATTTTTGGTTTGCATTCTGGTAGTGTTAGTATGGTCGATGAGGCTCATGAAAGATCCATTTCAACAGATATTTTGTTAGGTCTTTTGAAAAAGGTATGGGTTAAATGCCCAGCTGTAATTACTGGTGCTACCTTCTTGTGTTTTCTCAATGGTCAATTGTGTTTTCTCAATTACACACATACACAGAGTTAATCAATAGCTAATAAATCAACAATTATAACATACAACCAAGATCTTAATTAAAAACTACACAAAACTTAAATCCCAAATCACAAACAACCATGCCCTAAAAATATACAATATGCAATCAGGCCAAACTAAACAATCAAAACCACCATAACAAACTTAATCCTCTCCAACAACTCAAAATATATCAAATCCTAAAAAAATCCAATATCTCACTGAAAATATTCAAAAAGAGCCTAGAAAAATCCAATATCTCTCAAAATATTCGAAAAGATCTTGAAAAAATCCATGGAAAACATAAAAGAAATAAAAAAAATCTAAGCATCTCATGCCAGATCATACCACGATGAGTGCTGCTTTTGCAAGGCCGTTACTGCTGCCAGAGATCCGATGGTTTTGTGAGCCATCATAGCTGCAAGAGAGCCGGACGGTTTGCGAGCTATCACCGCTACAAGAGAGTCGGAGGCTTTGCAAGGCCGTCACCATTGCAAGAAAGGCTACGGTTTGCGAGGCCATCACCGGTGAGTCGGTGGAGGATGTCACTACTGCAACCTAGATCTTCTTCTCTGCCTTTGTTTTATATTTTGAGGTAAGTGTAAACAATAACTTTTACAGTATTTCAACTCACAGCAACTTTTGTTGTGAGTTGAAATCCTGCAAAAGAGGGTTTAATGGTAAGTCCATTCACATGTAAAAAGTAGTTTTACATCAAACCAAACACCAAAAAGTTAGTTTTACATGTAAAACTACTTACATCACACCTACTTACTTCTACTTATTGCTAACCAAACAGCCCCTTACTGAAAAAATAGCAGAAGATTGACATGTTTTGCTTTTACTTTTTGACTATTTAATGGAAATGAGAACTGGGAATTGATTGGGTGTATGAAACCTTTTGAAAAGTCTTTGCTTCTTTCTGTGTATCCAGTGAAGAGGTATTTTATCAAACACCTATGTCATCTTGTAACAGGGATGGAATTTGGTCGAACAACAGAAGATTGCCAATGTCTGAAGCCTCATCCTATGTCTATTCTACAACATTGTGGTATCAGAGACTCAATCGTGTGAATGGGGGCAACGGCGCTCCGATGATCACCCTATCCCAATCCTCTGTTCCGGTGTTTTCAAGAGCTAAGTACAGACGGTGGAGTCTTCGAATCAAGACGGTATTTAGATCCCAGGAGTTGTGGAATCTTGTGGAGAAAGGCGTGGCCTAGTCCAAGGAGGAAGCACAGGAGAAGGAAAATAAGAAGCACGACGCCAAAGTGCCTTGCTTGATCCAGCAGGCTGTAGATGATCGGATCTTGGATCTCATCGCAGATGGAAAGATGGCTCATGAAGCTTAGGAAATCCTAAGGAAGCAGTGCCAAGGTACATCCAAGGTTCTATCAGTGAGAATTCAAGCACTTCGCCAAGGGTTTGAAACTCTACAGATGGAGGATTCAGAAGGGATTCAAGAGTACATATCTCGTGTGGTTACCATCGTTAACTAGATGTGAGCTCTTGGCCATAAATTTGGTAAGGCGGATGTTGTATCTAAAGTTCTAAGAAGCCTAGTGCCAAAATCTGATTTTGTAGCTATAGCAATCGAGAAGTCCAAGGAGTTATCAAAGCTCACGCTTGATGATCTCAGTGGAACGTTGCTAGCTCATGATGTGAGGGTTAATCGCGCCTAAGCCAAGCTCGGTGACAAGGCACTCGTAGTGAAGGGAGACTCTTCATACACAAGTTACAGCAAGGGGGCAGCTCTGGAAACTCCTGGGGAGACAGCAAAGGCGGGGAAGGTCCTGCGCTCGCAGGAGAGGAAGAGGCTGAGAAGGTCGTGGATGCAACACGGAGAACAAAAGCCACATTTAATGCTTTCACTATAAGAAGTTCGGCCACATGAAAGCAAACTGCTGGGTAAGAGAAAAATAGCCCAAGAAGGAAACCAGCATGATAGCAGAAGAAAGGGAGACCAACAATACTTTTATGGCAAGCAACATAGCACAAGCACTTTCGTCTTCAGTCTAGTTAGTTGATAGCGGATGCTCTAACCACATGACTGGAGATAGGAGCCTATTTGATAGCTTGGATGAAGCTCAGAAGGTAAGCGTGAGACTCGGTAATGACAAGGAAATAATGGTCGAGGGAGTAGGCATAATATGCATTCGCACTTAGACAGGCAAGTTAAAGCAACTGCATGGAGTGCAATTTGTACCAGGTTTGGCCCACAACCTCTTGAGTGTAGGGAAATTGCTTGCTAGAGGTTAGTTTGTAGTTTTCAATCAACTACATTATTACTGATAATCACACAAGGAAGCAGGTGATCAGAATTCAAAAATAAAGGAATAATATGTTCCCTATTGAAGTCTCAAGCATTGGGAGATTGAATGTAGCTATGACGAGTTATTCAACCTCAGAGTTATGGCATCTTCGCTTAGGACACTTGAATTATTGAATCCTAATGTCTATGGTTCATAGGAACATGGTGTCAGGAATGATGAAGGTGAAGCAGGGTCCACCATGTGAGCATTGTGCTGTGGCTAAGCAGAGAAGAACTAGTTTTCCTAATGGCTAGCATGTCTTGGAGAAGCCTCGTGTCTCCAATTAGTGCACATGGACATATGTGGGCCAATGACTGAGGCATCTCTGGGTAATAACAAATATTTCTTCTTACTCATTGATGATTTCAGCAGGTGGAGTTGGGTGTATTTTCTCAAATGCAAGTCTGAAGCTCTACAACAATTCCATAATTTTCATGTCTTGATTGAGAGGCAGACTGGGAAGAACCTTAAGATTGTGAGAAGCGACAGAGGTGGAGAATCCACCTCACTAGAGTTTCAAAGATATTGTGAAATATGGGAGATTAAATGAGAACTAACTGCACCGTATACTGTTGGAATATCTTTTACTCTGAACCATCTGCTGAGTCTACACAAAGTTGACCTCTTAGTGACCAGTAGCTACTGTGTACGTAGCATGGGAAAGATACTGCTGCAATGGGATTAGATAACTCACTTTAAGGATGAACTGCGATTGGATGTTTACTTTTCAACTTACCTTTATGCTTTATGTTTGTATGTTGTGTCAGTAGTGTATGTTTTACTTTTTGAGTCTTTTATATTAGTGGTCTTTGTATTCTCTTCAAGTTAAGCAAGTTAGCTTTGCTTCACTGAATTTCCAGTTAATAGTTTCAAGCTTCAGTTGCATCTTGTCTTAAGTATCTTCTCTATTTGTTCCTATCAGTGGTATCAGAGACAATCATCTTGAAGGAGAATGGCTGTGAATGGGAGTAGCGCTGGGTTTTCTCAGGTTAATGTGCCTCCCTTTAATGGAGATGGCTACAACCTATGGAGCTTGAAGATGGAGACCATTCTTCTCTCTCGTGATCTATGGGGAATGGCATGGGTACAATGAAGAAGAAGAAGATGAGCACAAGAGAACAGAGAACATCAAGAGAAACGCAAAGGCCCTTTGTCTCATACAGCAGGCGCTTGATGCCAAGGTTCTCATTCGAATCTCACAGACGAGGAATGAGAAGAAGGCATGGGATATCTTGAAGGGAGAATATCAAGGTTGCACCCAAGAACACAGCTGCTCAGCTTCATTCTCATCATCAAGATTTCAAGAATACTCGCATGAAGACCAGAGAAAAGGTACAAGACTACATTAGCAGGGTGCTAACTGTAGTGTACCATATACGAGCCCTGGGAGAGGAGCTCGGTGATCCAACCGTGGTTGGTAAGATTCTCCGGAGTTTAACTCCAAGGTTCAGTCATGTGGTGTCGTCCATTATCGAATCAAAGGACCTGAGCTCTCTCACTATTGAAGAACTTAGTGGGTCTCTCAGAGGCCATGAAGGGAGACTGGATGTTGAACAAGACCACAGAGAAGGCGTTGTATGTCAAGGGTGTTTCACCTCGTGAGCATGGTGGTTGTAGAGGTAGAGGTCGCGGTCAAGGGTACCACAGAGGGCGAGGACCCGGTCAAAGCTGGAGTTCAGATTAAGATCGTAATACTGATGGCAACAAATAATACAGAGGTATCCAGTGCTTTGCATGCAAGAAATTCGGGCATATCAAGTCACAATATCGATACAAAGGCAAAGAAGCAAATGTCACAGAAGAAACCAAGGAAGTGGATGAAGGCTTGCTATTCATGGCATCCAGTGAAGAAGCAATTCAAGATGGAGGAACATGGCTGATAGACAGTGGTTTTTCTAACCACACGTCTGGGAACAAGAAGTTGTTTCACCACATAGAAGAAGCATCAAACCAAACCATTAGACTGGGTGATGGAAAAACACTCCATGTCGAAGGTATTGGGTCTGTTGTCCTTTGCTCAAGTGACGGGAAGAAGAACACCTTGACAAATGTGCAATATGTTCCTAACTTGGCACATAATTTACTGTCTGTGGGGCAGCTGATGAGCTCCAGTTATAGCATTGAATTCACATGTGGTGAATGTATTATCAAGAATGTAGTTTCTAAAGCAAAAATTGCACAAGTGTGCATGACTTCACACAGGTTTTTTCCATTAGAAGCCAATGATATGGGAGCTGCAAACGTCGCACAAAGAGGAGAAGAAATGTCAGTTTTATGGCATAGGAGATATGGGCACTTGAATCAAAAAAGCTTGAAGGAACTATCAGAGAAGCAGATGGTTCTAGGACTTCCTGTCATTTCTGAAGTAGAACCTTGTGAGTCATGCTCACTTGGAAAACAAACAAGGCTTGAATTCCCATCAATATTGGCAAGGAGGGCTACCAAACCCTTGGAGCTGATCCATGGGGACTTGGTAGGACCAATGAGGACACCGTCAATCGGAGGTAATATTTATTTCTTCCTACTAATGGATGACTTCTCACGCCACAGTTGGGTCTATTTCCTCCAAAGAAAGTCTGATGCTTTGCAACAGTTCAAGATATTCAAGCTTTTAGTTGAAAAGCAGCTATTGTTGCCGTGAAGTCATCGCAACATGATCGCGGTGGAGAATTCACGTCGCATGAATTTAAATCATTCTGTGAACATTCGTGAATTTGGCAAGAGTCGACTGCACTCGATCACCTCAACAAAATGGCATTGCAGAGAGGAAAAACCGCACTGTAACGGAGATGGCAAGGACGATGTTAAACGAGTCAGGATTGCCACCAAAATTCTGGGGAGAAGCCGTTGCCACAGCTGTATATATTCTGAACCGTGCGTTGATGAAGTCTCTGAAAAATCAAACACCACATGAAGCTTTGACGGGGTCAAAGCCGAATGTGGAGAATATGAAAGTGTTTGGTTGTCTCACTTATTCATTTGTTGACCAGCAGATGAGAGGGAAATTTGATGCAAAATCGACACCTGGCATTTTCATAGGCTACTGTGAAAATGCTAAAGCATATAAAACCTATGACCCTATCACTAAACGTGTCCAGGTTAACAGGAATGTGCAGTTTTATGAAAAGAAGAAATGGAATTGGGGGAGTAATGCTGACTCAACACCAACAAATTTCATGGCATCAAACATTATGGGCGATGATGATGCTGATGATCAAGTGGATGGTCATCCACCATTTGTTTACTCCAATGAACAAATATCAAACGTGCAGAATTTAATCAATCACTCATTTAGTTATCTACCTGATGAGGGACAAGATAGCGATGCCCCGGCGAGGTATAAGAGCTTAACTGAGATATATGACTCTTGTTCCTTTGCCCTTACTGCTGCAGATCTAACAACCTTTGAAGAATAAGCAAAGTATGAAGCTTGGGTCGAAGCCATGAAGGAGGAAATGGAAGCTATCCATCGAAACAAAACTTGGGAACTCATCAGGTTGCCGGAGGGAAAGAAGGCAATTGGACTCAAATGGATATTTAAATCCAAATTGAATCCTGATGGGTCCCTGTTACGAAAGAAAGCACGGTAGTTGCACAAGGCTTTACACAAATAGAAGGTATCGATTTCGAAGAAGCCTTCAGCCTAGTTGCTCGAATGGAAACTGTGCGCTTGTTCCTGGCGATTGGAGTGTAGAGGGGTTGGTGCATTCACCAACTGGATGTCAAGATGGCGTTTTTGAACGGAGATTTGAAGGAAGAGGTATATGTAAAACAACCCAATGGATTCGTTATTAAAGGAAAGGAAGAATATGTTTATAAACTTGTAAAAGCTCTCTATGGGCTTCGTCAGCACCAAGAGCTCGGCAGTACCGCGATAGACTCGGAATTCCAAATGAATGGGTCTTGTTCGAGTTCTAATGAACCAACATACTCACAAGAATAAGAAGGAAGTTCGGACACTCTTCTATCATGGTTTTGTATGTAGATGATATCATCTACATGGGGTCGCTCTATTGTGATGTCGAAGGAGTTCAAAGAAAGGATGATGAATATGTTTGAAATGTCTGATCTGGTCTCCTTGAAGTATTTTTTGGGATTAGAAGTCAGACAACTCAAAGAAACATTAATGGTCTCTCAACGGAGATATGCTGAGGAATTATTAAGAAATGCCGGAATGCTTAATTGCAAGCCAGTGTCCAGCCCTATAAACTCCAATGAGAAGCTTAAAGTTGAAGATGGCTCTGGGAAAGTAAACTCCTCTAAGTATCGAAAGATGGTTGGAGGGTTGCTCTATCTTATTCATACCAGACCAGACATTATGTATGATGTGTCTGTGACTTCAAGATTCATGCAATCACCTACTATGCATCACTACGGAGCTGTAAAACGAATTCTTCGTTATATCAGCGGAACTATGGATTTTGGGATCCACTATACAAAGTGTGATGAGTTGAAGCTTGTGGGGTATTCCGACAGCGATTGGGGTGGATCACCGGATGATCGATGAAGCACTAGCGGCTGGGTTTTCATGCTTGGTTCTGGGGCCATAGCTTGGAGCTCAAAGAAACAACCAATTACTGCTCTATCCAGCACCGAAGCAGAGTATATCTTTGTAACCTCTGCTGCTTGTGAGGTTGTTTGGCTGCGTCGTCTATTGCAGGACATGAACGAGAAGCAAGCATGCCCAACGACCTTAATGTGTAACAATAAATATGCCATCTCAATTGCTCGCAATCCCATTCTACATGGGCGTACAAAACACATAGATACAAGGTATCACTTTATTCGAGATCTGATTAAAGATGGCACCATTAACATCATTCATTGCAGCACTCTTGATCAAGTTGCCGATGTGTTCACAAAAGGGTTGCCAAACTGCAAGTTCGAAGCTCTTAGAAACATGCTTGGGATGAGAGGTTCAGAGTAATGGGGGTATGTTGGAATATCTTTTACTCTGAACCATCTGCTGAGTCTACACAAAGTTGACCTCTTAGTGACCAGTAGCTACTGTGTACGTAGCATGGGAAAGATACTGCTGCAATGGGATTGGACAACTCACTTTAAGGATGAACTGCGATTGGATGTTTACTTTTCAACTTACCTTTATCACTACAAGGAAGTTGCAATTTAAAAACAGAATATTAGAAACAGAATTTATTCTGTTTGAACTTGCAACGGATTCGCAATGGAATAACAACTGTTTCTAAATATGATTTTAATAACAACGGGTTACAAACGGGTATTTTAAAATATGATTTATTAAAATTTTAAAAACTATCCGTTTCTAATCCGTTTCTAATAAAAAGGGACTAGAAACGGGTTTAAAAATTAATATATTATTTAAATATCATTAAATATTAACAAATATCCGTTTCTAATCCGTTTCTAATCGAAAGGGACTAGAAATGGATTTAAAAATTAATATATTATTTAAATATCATTAAATATTAACAAATATCCGTTTCTAATCCGTTTCTAATTGAAAGGGACTAGAAATGGATTTAAAAATTAATATATTATTTAAATATCATTAAATATTAACAAATATCTGTTTCTAATCCGTTTCTAATAGAAAGGGACTAGAAATGGATTTAAAAATTAATATATTATTTAAATATCATTAAATATTAAAAAATATCCGTTTCTACTAGAAAGGGACTAGAAACGGATTTAAAAATTAATATATTTTATAAATATTATTAAATATTAAAAAATATCCGTTTCTAATAAAAAGGATTAGAAACGGATTTAGAAATTAATATATTATTTAAATATTATTAAATATTAAAAAAAATCCGTTTCTAATCCGTTTCTAATAGAAAGGGACTAGAAACGGATTTAGATATTAATATATTATTTAAATATCATTAAATATTAAAAAATATCCGTTTCTAATCTGTTTCTACTAGAAATGACTAGAAACAGATTAAAAAAATAATATATTATTTAAATATTATGAAATATTAGAGAATGTCCGTTTCTAATCCGTTTCTAATAGAAATGGACTAGAAACGAATTTTAAAATTAATATATTATTTAAATATTATTAAATATTAAAACATATCCGTTTCTAATCTGTTTCTACTATGTTCACATGAGAAATTATTTATATCGAAGTATTGAAATATTTGAAATGATTATAATTAGTTTAGGCTAAAATTTATCATATTTGATAAACTTCAGTTTTTTTCTTTTATAGAGTCTTATAAAATCATGTGCAAAATTATATAAAACAAATAAATTTAAAAAATTACAAAAATAAGTTAATCTTATGTCAAATAAAAATGTCTTCTCATTTTAAATGAGTATAAAGTCTTCCCATTAATTAATGAAGAATAATATGGTTGGAATGAACTCAGGTCATCTCAGAATGACTCCTATCGAACGGTCTTGGTTCCTCTGATGAAATCCCAGCAAATCTCATCCATTGATTTTGCCGTGCGGTGGAAAATACAAGTAAAGCTTGCTTCTCTTCTTCATTTTGCCGCTCTTCAATCGATCCCTCGAAGTACCCCCGTCGCCGCCGCCGCCGCCGCCACCGCGCATCTCCCTCTCCTCGCTTATCTCCTGTGTGTTCTTCTTTGTTGGTGCCATCGGGATTGTCTTCGCCATTGTCGTGCTCCTTCGCCCCCCGCGGACTGTGCAGGTTTCGGTGTTCCGGTGTGGGAGAGCTAAGGACACGCTTAGGAACTTCCGGTCGAGATCTAGCGTTGGTGGCGGTGCTGGGTTGGAGGATCGGCCGAAGCTGCTGGGCTTCGTCGGGGTGCAGACGAGGTTTGGATTCGCTGATCGTCGGGCTGTGCTTCGGAGCACTTGGTTCCCTTCCGATCCAGAGGCTCTAACTCGGTACTTATTCTTCTTCTTCAATGCTTTGATTTTGATTTTTTTAGTTAGAGATCTCAGCGAATTTAATGCGAATACATGGTTTGATTTTGATTTTTCGAGTTAGGCTCTAGCTCTAGTATCTTTGAGGAATTTTAGGGTTCTCATTCCTAGCGCATGATTTCTCTATTGAAGAGCTGAGAATCCTATTTCCCACCCTGCTTTTTTTTCCTCTCAAGTTATTTGATGGATTGAAAACCTAATTAGATACCAGTTTCTCTGAGCTTAAATGGCTATAGAAAGCTAGAGTTGATGTGATTAGTACTATGGTAGAATTCTTGGTTGATGGTTTGTTTCTTACTTTAGTATATTTTCTATTCGTGGATATATTGAAATTTGGGTATTGGTAATGTTCTTCTGATGATTATTTGTTTTTCCTTTTGATAGAACTAAGGACGATCCTGTTATTCTGGCTGAGTATGTGGTGGCATTGCTGAGGAATGACAAGCCCAAAAAGGAACTGCAGAAGCTGTGCGCGGATAGCTTGGTTGAGTTTCTGGGGCTGAGTATGTTCATTCTTGCCTCTTGTATTATAGGCTTCTTAGAATTTGTTATACATAATGATACATTATAGTGAAATATGACATATATTCCTAGTTACTTAACTCTAGAATACTCCTGTGTGTGCGTAAATCAAACACAGAATGCTCGGCTTGTATTCCAGATGGCTTGTCATTGTCATTGGGAGGGATATCAACCATGCTGCTAATAGGCTTGACAATCTAATTTAAACCAAATTAAGCTTTAAAATGAATTATTGATTGTTGATGTTCACTACCATTTTTACTTCCACTTTGCTGCATAATGGTTTTTCGATATGCTTAAGGTTATCCAGTCTTATGGTTTTTAAAATTTTGGAGAATAAATTAAGAGTATTCCAAGTTATTTTGAAAGTGGTGTTTGGTTGGGAAGGTTATTTAAACTAGCTTGTCCCAACATACCCCACAACCAAATACTCTCTTTGCCTTTAATGCTCCTAGTTGTGATTTGTGACATCATGTCTAAATTCTCAGAATGTGTGATCCTCCCTTTTTGGTGTGCAACCTGCCCTATAATGGTTGAGAGTAGTCAAGATCTTTTTGATGTATTATAAGTTAGTTGAACACATAGATTGGGGATGATTTGTTATTTAATTTCATTTTCTTCCTTCATATAAATTGTGTTGTTTGTGCATTAGCATGGGTTACTATTTTCAGATAATGGTTAATTAGTGAATGACCAATCATGTGCCATTTTCAGATGAACCGTTTCATGCTGTTAACAGTGAACTGCAAGAGCTACCATCTGTAGAACTATCAACTCTTCCTTTAATTTTGAAGGTGCTGACAATTTATATAATTCGTAAATCAGCATTTTTCATGCTATATCTAGCTTGTATGATTTTTGCTCATGCTAATCTTCTATTTACATCTTTGTTAGAAAATTGTACCAAATCAGTTCTTTAATTATTTGTTACATTTACATTGCTTATTTTAGTTTTTTAATCATTCAGTTGTTTGCCCTTAAATTCAAATTTGTCTTTTGCTCTACAGCTTCATGATTGCATTATTGTTGATTCACCAGGCCCTATGTTATTACAGCATGGGTCATTTCTCAATTGCTAAAACATGTAAAATATAATACACTTGTTTTATTTGGTAATGAACATTTTAGAGGTAAATTCAGTTGGAGTGATGTTCTAACTGATTCCAGATCTTCTATTGGGTGGGTGACAAATTGTAGCATGGCCCATTAGGACTTGAACACAATATATAGTTATGGGGGTTTGGGTTTTGTATAATAGTGTTTTGTGCCTAATTATGTCAGCTTGTTTAGGACAAGGAAATATTTATGGTAATGCCTACAAACCATCTGAGAAAATCAGTATACTATCATAAGTAGACTTCTCTTGTTATTATGTCCTGCAGAAACATAATATTATTAATGATGAGTCATGATTTCATCTTAAGTTTTTGCTACATATCTAACTGCATGAGAAAATGATGAATCCAATTTCCACTTAGGTGTAACTAGCATATGATTAGACTAATATGGAAGAAAAAAGATGATGATGTCAATCATTCTTTTGATGCATAACATTTATTTCCATTATCAATTGACATGGTTTAGGTTTAGAAGTTGTCTAAGCATTAGAATAATGTGTTTATGTGCTAGGGGTAGTTTGGTAATTTCATTTTTTTGTCTGCGTAAGTGTACCAGATTTGGTGGATTTATTTTGAATTTTGTTGTAAATTGAGTTATCAGTAAGTCTAGAAATCTAGATAAGTTTTGGTTTATATAAGTCTTTTTCCCATTTATGTCAAACTCTTGCGTAAGTAAGTTCTAATATTTCTGTAAGTGAGATGAGTATTTGTAGGAAAGGAATCAGTGAATTATTCTCATGTTTTTCTTAGCTTAATGTCCTATTTTGAGGTGTGATTGCCTAGCCTTCCTCCATCACTTTATATATAAAGTCTCTGTTAGTTCATTTTTGGGGCAATGATTTTTTTTTTAATAATGTTTTATAAATTTTGGTTGTCCAAGAAAGGTAACAGATCCATATTTCTAGTTCAGTTGGGGGCATCATATATAATTGTTTTGTTTCAATCATAGAAAGTCTCCTTCAGATCCTTGTAGTGATTTTGTTTGATTTCCATTTTATTATGTTTTAACCTACTGTTTTTACATGAATTTGTTTTTCTGTTTCCTTGATGATTTTTCTTTTTGTAGAAATCAGCTGTTTGGGCAGTTAATCTATTTTTTTTATTCTTTGATTGCCTTGGTGGCATCCAAATGAGTGCTTTTATTGGTTTATTGCTTTCTGGATCTGCATTTTTTGGTGCCTTTATTTTTTTCTTTTATTTAAAAACTCTTAATAAGGTCCAACATTTTTATTTTTATTATTTGTTTCTTTGTAGATTAGGGTTTATGGAATAGGGTCCCAGGCGTGTATCTTTTATCCACATTCATCTTCGAGTTTGTCCACAAGTTTATCATCTGAGGCACTACATGCTGAGGTTAGAGAATTGCGTCAAACTCTTAGTCAAGTCCAAGATCGTGAGGACAGGCTTCAACAGACACTTGACCAAGTACAAGATAATAACAAGGAGCTTCAACAAAGTTTGCTTGAAATGAAAGAGGAGCGGGACCAATATCGTGCGGAGATGATGCATCAAATGAAGGACATGATAATGAGTTTTGAGAGGAGGATTCTTCAGCAGTTGCAGTTTACCGCACAGGACTCACAACCAGTTACTGACGATCATGATGTTGACTTATAGTTGTATTTGTCGTATACTTATTATTTTGTGTTGAACATATATACTTAAATATTTCTTTTTGTATGAATTGATGAGTTTATCTTATTTGTTGGTGTTCTAGGTTAAAAATTTATGTAGCAGGTTTTTAAAAAAAAATTAGGGATATAATTTTTATTTTATTTTATTGACTTAAATGTTAGAAACGGATTAGAAACCGATTTATTTGTTTGAATATTGTTTTTTAATTATAAAAAAACTTTAGGAACGGATTAGGAACAAAAAAAAGCTACTGTTTCTAATAGGGAAACAAAAATAAAACAGAAAATATTCCGTTTGGAATCCGTTTTTATTTTTGTAACTTAGAACGGATTAGCAACACATCTTATTCCGTTTTAATTTTTCAAAAATTAGAAATATAATATTTTCCGTTTTCAATCCGTTTCTAAATTTAGAAACGGAATATATTCCCGTTTCTATTTAAATTAGAAACAAGGGTATTCGAAACAGATATATTCTGTTTCTAATCCGTTGCATAGTCACTTTAGTAACGGATTAGAAACGGAAAATACTGTTTCTAAACAGTAATTTTCTTGTAGTGTATGCTTTATGTTTGTATGTTGTGTCAGTAGTGTATGTTTTACTTTTTGAGTCTTCTATATTAGTGGTCTTTGTATTCTCTTCAAGTTAAGCAAGTTAGCTTTGCTTCACTGAATTTCCAGTTAATAGTTTCAAGCTTCAGTTGCATCTTGTCTTAAATATCTTCTCTATTTGTTCCTATCATATACACCTCAACAAAATAGTGTAGTGGAGCGAAAAAATAGGACCGTGGTTGAGATGGTCAGGTGTTTGCTCAATGGTGGTGGTCTTCCACTCAAATTCTGGGAAGAAGCAATGCCCACTACCATTTACCTGAAGAACGAATCCCCGACGTATGTGCTGAAGGACAAGTCCCCATATGAAGTTTGGTATGGGATTTTACCCTCTGTGAAGCACCTAAGGGTGTTTGCTTTTACTTTAATTCAATCTCACAAGCTGCATAAGCTAGATGAGAAGTCTGAAAAATATATATTTGTAGGTTATTCATGTGAGTCTAAAGCTTACAGGTTGTACAAAATAGTATCTTACAGGATTCTCATTAGTAGGGACGTGATCTTTCATGAAGACTCACGGTGGGCCTGTAATCATGATCGAGGAGAAGTCTGAAGCAAGATCAGATGCATCATATAGCTCCTCAGAATTGGAAAGATCAAACATAGAGACATGTGTGGTTGCAAGACCAGCAAGTACTAATTCAAGTGATGAATTACTCAGCATTCGGATCACATCACCTGAGGATTCCCCTCTTATACGAACCAGATCTCTCACTGATATCTACCGGTCATGCACGTTCGCGCTGCATGTGGCTGATCCTGTGGACATCATTGAGGTTGTGAAGAATATATAAGGATTAGCAGAAGGCAATGGACATTGAAATGGAGGCAATCATTGGTAATAACACATGAAAGTTGTGTGCATTGCCGGCTGGAAAGAAGGCAGTGGGTCTAAAATTGATTTACAAAACGAAATTGAATGCTGAAGGTCTGTTGAAGTTTAAGGCCAGGGTAGTGACCAAAGGCTATACACAGCATCAGGGAATTGACTATGAGGAAGTGTTCTCCCCGGTGGCTCTGAACTAGAAATAGTAAGGTTGCTGCTTGCTCTTGCTACACATTCTGGTTGGAAGGTATGTCATTTCTATGTGAAGTTGGCATTCCTTAATGGGAAAATTCATGAGGATGTGTATGTGTCACAACCAGATCAGGATACATTGTGGAAGGAAAATAGCACCTAGTGTGTAAACTAACCAATGCTCTCTATGGATTGAAGTAGGCGCCGAGAGCCTGGTATTCTCGGATTAATCAGTATTTCAAGGACATGGGGTTTGGGAGAAGTGAGAGTGAACATACACTCTACAGGAGGCAAGGAAAAGGATGGTGAATTTCTAGTGATAAGCTTGTATGTGGATGACATAGTCTATACTAGCTCCTCATCTGCAATGCTCGAAGAGTTCAAGAGAGAAATGATGCAAACTTTCAGCATGACAGACTTGGGTGTAATGGGGCTCTTTCTAGGATTAGAAGTGAACCAAAGGGCAGATGGTATCTTCTTATGTCAGAGGTGTTACATTGTGAATTTGATGCATGACCTTGAACATGACTCAATGTAAACCAATACCAACTCCAATGGCACTGAATGAGAAGCTACAAGAGGACGAGAGTGAAGATTTTATAGACCCAGGTCTATACAGAAGCATAATTGGGAAGTTACTATACATCACTCACACTCGACCAGACACTGTTTTCTCTGTGAATTTTTAATCTAGGTTCATGAGTAAGCTTCGCAAGAGTCACTTTAGTGATGTCAAAAGGGTACTAAGGTATCTTGCCGGTTCATGGAATCTGGGGTTATGGTATTCACATGAAGATACTAACATAATTGAGGCCTTCTCAAATAGTGACTGGGAAGAGGAGGTCCAGAGCTAACCGAAAGAGCACATTAGGCATGCTATGTCTGTTGAGGCGTAGTGCTGTCTCGTGAGGCTCCAAGAAGCAGGAGATTGTCACCTTATCCACCACCGAAGTAGAGTACATATCATGTACTGCTATTGCTTGTCGAGTCGTCTGGCTCAGAAGGGTGTTACATGATATTGGGGAAGGAGATCAGAAACCAACCAAGCTGTGGTGTGATAACATGTCCGCAATCGCGGTGGCAAGAAATCCAACACATCACGGCAGGACGAAGCACATTGATGTGTGTTTCCACTTCAATCGAAGCTTGGTTGGAGATGGATTGATATCTCTTTATCATTGTCGAAATGAAGACTGACTTGCGGATATCTTCACCAAGCATTTGTCCACTGAGATGCATAATAATTAAGTTCAAAGATCGTCTGGGGCTACGCATGCTTCACTCAAGGGGGGTGTTGATGTTGACTAAAGCTTGGGACGCGACGTTGCCGGCGATGGTTGCTAACGAAAAGGTGGAGCATGGTGGTCAGAGTAGTTGTTGCTCTCATATAAGGATGGGAGAAGCCTTTTGTTTATGTACTGATAGTGTGTAAGAAGAGGGAACATGAAGTGTGTAGTAATCTCTCTTTGTTTGTGCCTAGCCACTAGGCATAGTTTTAGTAATGGGCTGTAACCAATGTGCGATCAGGGGTATGATGTATCCATTAGTGGAGAAGTTTGACATGTTTTGTTTTTACTTTTGACTATTTAATGGAAATGAGAACTAGGAGCTGATTGGGTGTGTGAAACCTATTGAAAAGTCTTTGCTTCTTTCTGTGTGTATCCAGTGAAGAGGTATTTTATCAAACACCTGAGTTATCTTGTAACAGGGCTAGCATTTGGTCGAACACCAGAAGATTGCCAGTGTCTGAAGCCTCATCCTATGTCTGTTCTCCAACGGATGCATGGTTTTGTCGTGTGGGAAGTTGGTTGTCTACACTCATCTGAGAAAGAAAAAATTCTAGTTATCAAGAGGGCATAGGGCTGGTCGAATCTCATCATTTTCTTAGTGTACATTACTTCTTCACGTCTCAATATATGTGAGAAAAGCTGGTATGAAATTTGAAATTGACTGTTGATGGTGTTTTTACAGCTTGCCGTAAGTTGTTCTTCAACTCCTAATTGCATCTAGTTATCATCCTAAGAATTAATGTATTTGCCTCTAGCTTTGGATCTCCATGTCTCTGATCTGTCTTGACAGAGATTGTTTTATTTACTGCAAATAGCTACTCGATCTGATTTATGTCTAATTCCTAACAAACACAAAATGGAAAACCCAAACAACTGTATGAAGAGTATCGAACAATGCAGAGTGCAAGATAAAATAAAAGTATCATCTATTGAGCTTAATCGAGTCAGAGGCGTGCTTTCGAAGAACAATATGAGGTTTGTCGTGGCATCCAGTCGAGCATTCGGACTTTTCGAGCAATACCTGCATCAGAAAAGGATATGGCTCTGTAAGTGTGTAAGGAAAGCAATGGTTATGAAGTTCTAGTATGCAATAAGTGAAAAAGAAAGAATGTTCTTTAAAGGAAAAAAAAGCTATGGATGTTGCACAAGAGCAGAAAGCTGGGAATAAGTATCAACCAGGTAAAATGTTTGGCATCAGAGCACTGCAATGCTGATAGTGCTCACCACTTGAGCATCTAAGAAGAGTATTTTCCACCAAGGTCTGGAATGTCAGATATGGTAAAGAAACATTATTGCAGTAATAGAAGGACCATCTTTGAGTTCTGCTTATTGAAACAAGGAGAGTGCAAACATTATTTCAGAACAACTACCTTTTCTCCAAAAGTAGATGGTTTCAACTTTTGGACATGGTTTGCAAGCACTTTCTATGTTGGATACCATAACATTATTATCCTTGTTGAGCTTCAGGAATGTTTTAAGTGCAAAGCAACATAGATGGGCATGAGTTTTGTCCTTTTGTCTCATCTAGTTCGAAACATACTCTTAAAAGCACGGAATCAGTAATGTATACATATTCCTCGTCGATAAACCATCTCTATTAGATGGGGAATGTCACAAATGAAAAACAGGACAATGTAGTACTTGTTGCACTCTAGTGATATTTATAAAAGAAATATTTAACAAAAAATGGAGAACTTAAGATGCCTAAAAGGAAAAAGAATAATCATTCGGTCAAGGGTATTGAAAGGTTTAGTAGACAATCCCATGTGTAGAAGGCAAGAAGATATGAAGTGCTTCAAAGATCATTTGTTAGTATAAAAATAACAATTAAAAAAATATTTAATTTGCCCTCCTAGATTAGTGCCAGAATCTTGGAGTATTATTAAGTGAAAAGCATTGGGGTTATCTGCAATCTGAAAAATTAAAAATAATTGTAACAGTAACTAAAGCATTTGTCATTAGATTCTAGGTGACCATTAATAAGACTGACTTTTGATCAAGAGGAAATACAACTTGAAAGCCATCCTTTAACTTCTAAAAGAGCTCGGGTTCCTTCTGTACCACTAGTTTGAAGAATACCAACAGAGTGTGATGCCTTGATTTTACAATTCGGTTGACTAGTTAGTATAGTACAATAGTGCCACATTAGAATAAAGTAACAATAAAATACGACCAAAGGGAATATGACTTGCAATTGTCCATGCTCAAGTAGCTAAATATGAGTTAGGATTTGTGCATCTTTCCTTTATTCTATCCTTTTTCCACTAGTTGTGTACACACTTCAAAGAGTCCATTACAGGTCTGGAAATACTTTGGCAAGAATTTCCCAATGAATAAACATATTGAAATGCTGCACCTCTGATTTGGTCATTTGGCCAAAGGTCATCTCATGATTGTATCTAAGGTCTCCATTCCTTAAGAGTACCACTGAGAACTTTGTAACTTGTAAAAGGTCTCCATTCCTTAAGAGTACCACTGAGAACTTTGTAACTTGTAAAGCCCAAAGGAATTCTTAATATTCTTGAAAGACACAACCTTTATATTTCAATAGAAAGAGGCACAAATAAAACCTTGAGTAAATTGCATGCACATTGGAGACAATCAAATGTGCTAAAGTGAAATACTATCAGGAGCTGAAATATCTTGCATCTTATTATAGTCATTCTCCTTAATCATTATATAACATAAATTCCCAAAAATAATATTTATTTTATCTTAAGAGTGAATAGCTAGCATGGATCCTACCTACAAGGCAAACTATTTAACCAATCTTCTACCTGATAAAAACATATAACTATAAATAAGAGTATCTTTCTTCAAGCATCAATCAACAACTAGAATGGGGGAAAATAGGGGAGTTGAAGACCAAAGAAAGAGACTGAGATTGCATAACCTGGACGAGAAGAATTAGAGATCAAAGACAAACTGCGAAAGCGGGATGAAATCCTCTGCGATTTGGAAAGCTCCTCGAATTCTCTATGCCCTAGAGATGAGGACGAGATAACGAGATGCGAGGGATAAGAGAAGACGGTGGCCGGAGAAGAGTGGTGGAGCGATGAGGACCGATGAAGGACTCGACGATGCGGTGGAGGGGGAGAGGTGAAATGGGGGTGAGGAAGTTGGGCCGCGAAGAGCTTTAAGGCGGTGGCGTTGAAGACACGGCGAGAAGACGATGAGAAGAAGGTTGGTGGTGGTGAGTGGGTGGAGATGGAGAAGAAGAAGGGTTTTCATTGTTGGGGTTTTTTTTTATTTTTTATTTTTTATTTTTTGATGTGTTATATATATATATTAGTATGCGGGAATTATGAAAAAATATAAAAATATTTGGGAATTTTTGGAAATTTGGTTTTTTCTGGGACTAGAAATTTGGTTTTATTTTTGTTGGGAAATGTTTATTTATAAAATAATTTTTTTGGGAAATGTTTATTTTAAATTTTAAAATAATTTTAGTTTTTTCTGGAAGTAGAAATTTGGCCTTTTTTTTTTGTGGAAATGTATAGAGAAATAAAAGAAGAATTTATGTGGAATGTAGTTGCTATTTGTTAAGCGCTTTTTTAAAAAAATTTATATAATATTAAAAATTTTAAAAATTTTAAAAATTTTAAAAAAAATTTTTGTCAACTTAGATAGTATAAATTTTGGTATGCACATGACATGTACAATGGCAAGAGGGTAAAAATGGGCTGCTAGGTTTTTATAAGGAGGGACCATTAATTAGGTTTTTATAAAACCTAATTAATGGTTATTTTATTAAAGTGAGTGTCATAGTTATCAAGATTTAACTATTTAATTAATTAATTACATTTAACACATGCTGATTAAAGACTTAAAAAATTAATCATATGTAGTATTAATCATGTAAAAGATTTGGATGTATTGAAAGTAAACTAAAATATTAAGAAAATAAAAGAATACATTATTTTTATGATTTTATCACATAGACAAATAGAATAATAGGTTTGAATTCCATGATTAATATACAAATAGCATGATTAATATACAAGTAGCATAGCAATCATTTGCTAGTATTTATTGAGTCTATTTTCACAAATCACAAATAATGAGTTTAAAAATAATTGTCAAAATTAATTTAGTATTTCCATAGGTCATAAAACTTAATATTATTGTGGAAGTTACATTTTTTTTTTAATTTGCGAATAGATTTTTAAGCATGAAGCACTCCAACAAAATGCAAATTAGTAAAAAAAAAAAAGTCAATAATTTTTATGGCATAAAAGTTTATGTTAAGAGTATAGATTGGTCATAAAAGTTTATAACTTTTGTGACGAGTATTTATGTTTGAAGCAAATAGTTATAGTTTTTGCAATTTTATTTGCGCTAGTCACAAAAAGCTTTATAGCTTTTTGCTGACGATGGTATTTGAGTTTATCGTAAAAAGTCCCATAGTTTTTAACGAGATATCATGTTGGCGCCAAGCATTTTGGTTTGTTAGAAAACCCATAGTTTTAGCAACGATTTTATATGATGGTCGTAAAAGCTTATAGTGTTCACAAGAATTTATATTTTTTGCGACAACAACATTTAGTTGTCGCATACGCTTTATAGTTTTTCTGAATAAAAACATTTAGTTGTCGCAGAACATAGTTTTTGCGAAAAGACAACGTTTGATTGTCATGCAAAGCATAGTTTTTTTGCGACGGATATTTCGTCTTGATCGCAGAATAGTAATAGTTTTTGCAATGGATGTATGTGTTGGTCACAAAAGTTTATAGTTGTTATAACGGATATTTAAGTTGATTGCAAAAAATTAATTATTTGCGACAAAAATTTTTCAGTGTCGCAAAAACCTTATTTTATGACGCAATTATAAGCCGTCGCAAAAATATGTTTTTCTTGTAGTGAGTGATGAAGAGGGACTCAACAATTATTTAATTTGGTGCAAAATGTTCATATGCTCCGTACTCCTCTATAGACTATGCAATTGAACATGTGGAGCATTTCATCAAACGACACTGGATAAGGCTCAATGCATGGTACCACAAACCTACGTGCCCGTCACGCACTCCCACGTCACATGGTCCTCTTTACCATCCCACTCGATGAATTGAAGTATGACAACCTAGGTATGCGTGGTACGTCTCACCATATAAGGTGTTGTTTGGATCAGCTTATTGCTGATCCAAAAGCACTTATTTTATAAGTTAAGTGCTTATGAGGTTTGGTATTATGTTTGGATAGAACTTTTTGAATAAAATGTTCGAAAATGTGTAAAATACTCAAATCGAACTTTTATTTTATAAGTTCGCCAAAGACCACCTTATGAAAATAAAGTTTGTTTTTGATAATTTATTTGGTTAAGTCAGATTTACTAAAAGCCGCCTCGATCAATCCAGGTAAAAGGGCATTTTAGTAATTTGTTCTTTCGTAAAAAGATCTTTTCAACTAAACATCCAACTAGTTTTCACAACTACGTGAAGTCTTTCGAAAACTAATACATCCAAAACGAAAAAAATATCGTACAAAGACTAACTTATTCTAAAAGATCTTTTTCCAAAAAGTCTTCTGACAAAAATTAAAAAAACACTTTTTTAAAAAAGCCAATCCAAACAACCCCTAATTAGCTTTTAGATGAAATTAAATTCAAATAGTATATTTGTTTTTCATTTAGCAGAATATGTGTTCATGCATGAGTGACCGACTGAATGATGTATCAGTCACAAGAGCTATCTTTTTTTTCTTTAATAACTGTGACATTGAGTAATGCCTAGGATGTTTTTTTATTTGATGAAGTAGACAAGACAACTGTCAAAAATGTGTCACGCATCCTCATCCCACAAGTGTTATTTAACCCCTGGTACTTATCAATATAGTGTGAATGACCATATATACACTAAAGACTCCATGCCAATAAAATCATGATCCTATTAGCTAGTCAGGATTAGAGGGGGCACGGGCCGACATTTGGCCCCGCCCGGCCTGGAAAAATTCTCCTGGTCAACTGACCTGACGGGTCGAGCTCCTAATCTTTAACCGGCCTACACTGTAACGGGTTCGGTTACGGGTTGGGTTTTCCCAACCCAGGGAACCGGCGGGTTGACCCTGATCACCGGGGTCAAACCCACCGACTTGCCATTTTTTTTAATTTCAAAAATAAATATCGCGTTTGGAGCTTTGAATCTGTGACCTCTTCGAAATCAATATGTTGTTCTAACCAACTTCAACAACATTTGCTTGTTGTTATATATATATATAATTGTTAGATATTATTAATTGGAACACATACTTTTGTGTTTGCAATAAATTCTAACATACATTTAATATAAGTAAAAACATGTTGGACTTAACAAATTCTTAATTGTCTTCATGGAAATTTAAATTTATTTCAATAATTAGAAGCATGCTTTAGTTTTTTTTTAAAGGCCACAGGCGTTTGTCTTTATAAAGCATGAGTGTAGGTTGAGACATCACTCATGTGTTGTTTTTCTTCAATAAAGATTAGAACTCTCATCACTCTGCATATCACACAAAAAACTTAATTTTAATATCGCTAACTAATTGAATCAAGTGGTTTTAATTCAACAACAAAAAACATAAACAAGAAGCTATGAAAGTAGTGATTTTTCATCGACAAACATAATGAGGATAAAAAATAGCTATACCTCATAGTTCGAGACCAAAGGTAAAGCTTAGATAGATCTCAATGGTTATAAATAAGTGATTAACAACTCCAATAAAAAAATTAAAAAACTAATATTTATTACAAAAAAAAAATATAGCAACGGTTTAATTAGATTAATAAATGAATTTAGTGCAAGACTTTTTTTTCCAAAATTATTTTGAATTTTTTTTTATTGTCTCAACTTCATCTAATTTATTAAAATTATTTTTTATTTTTAGAATTATTTAAAAAACACTATTTGACATATAAATTTATTTTATTGTTTTTACCAACCAAACAATAAAGAAGTTTGGAAAGAAAAGTTAGAGGGTGAAAGGTTTTTACAACGGAGCCTGGTTCGAATTTCATCAATAACCTTAAGTTTTTTTAATTTTAATATAATAATTTTAAAAAAAAACCTGTCATGCCAGATCCGGGTCACTTCCAACCAACCCGGACCCACCGGGTCGGGTCTGGTTAAGCAGTCCGTGCCCCCTCTAGTCAGGAGGTTTTTCATGCACGTTTGATTATGGGTCTCACACATTATGTTATGTTATTTTATTTTGAAAATTAGATTTTTATATTTAAATTTTTAATATTTTAAAACTATATTTTACTTATACTTGAATTTTAATATGATTTATATCCTTTAGATTAAATTTATTTTTAAAAAATAATTTATTGTATTATAAACTCACTGCAATGGGTGATTATCTTGCAATTATTGGTCACTGTTTTGTTTTGAACGACAAAATTTGACAAGATGACATTATGTTTTAACAATTTCTAATAATTTACAAATATTGCAAATGATTTTTTTTTTTAATAAGATAAATAAGTTATTAATTTTAATCAATGTTGTCAAAAAAAAAATTGATCTCTTAACATCTCACTTGACAAGAGCAATTAATATAATATGGTTTATATATATCCACTTTATGATTAAATATATATATATATATATATATGAAAAAAAAAGGAACGCAAAACCCTGAACATATAACTTGAAGATAAATAAGGGCAACCCAGTCACCAAAATCATCAATTTATGTGGTGCGAAATGCTCGTAATTAATCATATGCCCCACCCTTCACGTGACATTCTCTTGCAATTGAATATGTGAGAGATTTCAACAAAAGACACTTGATGGAGAATGCATGCATTCATGGACACATGACACCTCGTGCCAATAATGTCCCCATTATGCACTCCCACGTCACAAGATCCACTTTGCCATCCATCCAACTGCCACGCATGGGTTTTCTTGGCAAGTATAAATCGAAATATGTAAACGTAGGTCTCATGATATAAACTTTTAAATGAAATTAAATTCAAATAATTACATTTTGCCTTCATGTAATATTTTGGGTTGTCGTTAGTCATTACATTATTGGTCCCTACTCCCTAATTTCGTTTTGCACCACAAAACACAAACTCAGACAAAGACAGAGCGCTACAAGACTTCCTACTACTTTAATGATATTGCTCGTGATACCGTAACTGGCCTGATCAATAATGGTGGTGAGGTCTTGAGTTCAATTCATATTGGCCACCATTTTTTATTTTTTATTTTTGAAAAATTATATATAATTTTTAAAAATTTAAAAAATATTTAAAATAATTTCAAATAAATTGCAATAATTAAAAAATTTTATTATTATTAATTTATTTTTATGAAATACTTATTATTTAATGTTTTGATAATGTTTTCAAAATCTGATATTAGTAAATGTAAGATTAAATTAAATCTCTTGAAAAATCATATATTTGATTAAAAGGGACCTGGGATTGTGGAAATTGAAGAAATTTTTTTTATACGAAATTTATTTCTCTATAAAAAAAATTAAATATATAAATAATAAAGTTTAAAAATTAAATTATAATGTTTATTTTACCATTGTTTAATATTATGTCACAATGATTATTTTATTATAATTTAGTTTTCTTTCATTAAAATATATTGTTAACACGAAGATTTATAAAAAATTTATTATTAAAAGATTTTTTTGTAAATTTTGTTGGAGTAAAAAGTGTTTTATTAATTTAAAAAAATTTAAATTAATTATTTCTTACTAAATACATTAGAGAATATTATAATTTTAAGTATTTAAAAATACTCAAGATTTTAAATATTTCATTAAAAAAATGCATAAAAATATTGTAGAAAGGATTATGGTTTGAAATTAGTATTTAGACTATTTCACACCATTGAAATTATTTTTACTTATATAATAATATCTTTCTATATCAATAATTTGGTATAAATTTTATTGATTTTGAATAATACTAATAATGGAAGTAAATAATGTTTGGTAATATTTTGATAACAAAAATTTATGACTCAATTGGTTAGAGCTTCTTTACATGTGCACGAGGTCTTGGGTTTTATTCTTGTCAAACCCATGTTAGTGAAATTTTTTAGAGAACATATATATATAAAGAGTTAACACACCTATTTGACAGAACCCAACCCGACAAGTTGAGACAAAATGACCCGCTGGGTCATCGGTTGAGAAAACTCAATCTGTAATCGGACCAATTACAGTGCAGGCCGGTTACAAGTTACCGGCCATACCCACCTGGTCAGTTGATCCCGCAGGATTTACCGGGCGGGTTCCGGACTGGGCCGGGCAAAAAATCGGCCCGTGCCCAGGGCTGGGTTCTTTTATATATAATATATACCTCTCAAATTCATACTCAATCTCATTTTAAATATCCATTTAAATGTTTCAAGCAAAACTTAAGCAAAATAATTAAAACTAAAAACTTCATTAACATTTAGTTTTCTTTCTTTCTTGGTTTTTTTCTATATCTCCCCAACCACTAAGATTATGTAATTAATATGATAGTGGTGTAGAATAATACATTTAAATATATTGATAAAATTAAATTTAAAAATTAGTATTTAAATTATGTGAAGTGTCAACAAATAATATAAGATATAGAACAAGTGGACATTTATAATGAAACGGAAGGAGTAATACTTTAAATAAGAAAACATAATAATAAATCCTATTACTTAAATACAACTAATTTTGCTCTCAAATTTCAGTATATATATTCCCAAAAGTTTTTTTTTTTTAAATTATACTTTTTAATCCAACTGACATTAATTTATTATTAAATTTAAAAAGAAAAGGCTGAAAAGCATAGTACTATGTGGGGTTTATATACAAATAAAAATCTCCCATGTTTGAGTGCTTTTTCATGTATGGCCTCACAAAGATGGCTAATTATTTATATAGATTTGTTTAGAACTTCTCCAAATCTAGTATCATGTAGGGTTTTGTTAAAATTAAAAAAATTCAAACATAAAATAATAAAAATAATTTATATATATAATTACTTACGAAGGTTGTGCACAAAGAAGTGGTCATCAAACCCTTAAAACAATTAGGATCTTATGTTGTATTTATTCAATACTGACAATGAGATACATGGTTGTATAGTTTATTAATATTGGATTTTTTACCCAGAGTGTTTATATTTTTGTAAAAAAAAAATATAAATGATGCTTTTTAATAGTTACAAGGAAAACTACTACTCTCTATTTTTTTTTATCTATTATTAAAAATTATTTAATATCAAGAAATATAAATGGTTCTATTTAACCATTTTGCCTTACGGATTAAAAAAAAAAAAAATCTGCGCCTGTACTTCATGATTATCCCAATACACTCACAAACACACACAAAGTATCTTTAGGTGGTGTTTGTTTGGCATAATTTAAAATTCCTTCTATTTTCAAATTTCTAGAATTGGCAAAATCACTTGTTTGTTTAAAAGGATTTTATTTTTTGGTAGAAAATTAAAATTCAGCTAACAGTGAAAGTGAGGGATTCAGTCGTAAAACAAAATCCTGAACTTTCATGTCCCTCACGTGACTATCACATGAGGGAGTTGAGGTTTGAGAAAAAGGTGAGTATAAACTAGGGTTCACAGCGAGAGGATGTGATGTGAGAAGATGACCCAGCAATTCTCCTCCTTTTTCTCATTCACATCCCGTCTATGAAGCGTTTGGTGCCTGAAGAAGTGATGGTGGTCTGCCGTTCTCCGGGTCTCCGAATCTCCGGCTCTTTGATGAGCCCATAGTTGATCCTGGCTGCGATAACGTCCGACAATGAAGGCACTGATGATAATCAAGGTCGTGGTATAACTCAACGTTGTAGATGATGATTTTGTGGCATTTTCTTTGATGTTTTAGTATGCCAGTTAGGCTGTGCTATTTTAGTGTTTGAAGTGTGGATGATGTTTTCTCTATATTTGCTTTCTCATTCATTTGATTTTTGACATTGTGCTCTTTTCTGATATTGTTTCTCTGGCTGATATGATATGCTTTGTTTACGTGAGAAATTATGGAGATGTGCTTACTTTTGTAGCAAATGTAGTGAGGGAAAATTATTTAATGTACACGTAGGTAAGTGCAAAAAAAAAATGACTATGTGGTGAGGGAAAAAAAAAAGTAAATAAAAAGAGAGGCATTGTTTTATCTCAGTTGAGATTTAAGTAATAGTCGATTATTATATTTTTATCAAAATTTTGCTTTAATAGAAAAAGTCATAAAGTATGTAATATATCTGATACAATCATTAAAAACAAAAATAACTATTAAAAAAATAAGCATATATATTAAATTAATTAAATTATACACAATTATTTTTTTCAACAATTAAAAACATCAAATAAGATATTTTTTAATTAATTAAACTTCATGATCACCAAGATGAGATAATCTTACCATAGATTTTTATATCATACAAATACATCAAACCAAACACATGTTTTCAAAATCTAGATTTACAAATCTTTTTAAACAAACACAAAATCTTGAAATCCAATATCTTCAAATACATTCAACCAAGCACTAGATTTGACTCTTTTATATTTTCAAATACAGGGATTTGCAAATACACTGTAATTACAAATCCACTGCATTTTTAACTACATTTAACCAAGCACCATCTTAATAAAATAAAACATGCCACCGACCATTAGAAACAAATAAAAATATCATCTCATACCAAGTAGGAGTGAGCAAAATTGGGATATGCAGCTCTAAATTTACGTTTTATCAGCCAAACAAATATAACAAACTTATAATTTACAAAAAAAATTAAAATCATATATTATTCACTACACCACAAAAATAATAAAAAGTTTTATCAAGCCCAAATAATACAAAATAGAATTCAAATATTTTTGGAAGTATCAAATGTCTCATAAAGCTAGAGAGAAGATGCTAGCATGAAGACTAGAAGAGAGGAATTAAAAGAAAAAAATAATATACTTTAAAGGGATTTTACTTTTAACTCCTTTAAAATTTTAATTCATTATATATATATATTACTCTTAAATCGATTAGTTTAGGGATTTGAATTTTTTTAATGGTAATTACCAAAAACACCCTGGAAGTTTCCAATATGCACAGTTTGCCCTCTTAATTTTGAGTATTCCTAAAAGCCCATTCCTTTTGAATCTACTTATTTTCAAACCCCTCAAACATGTAACGGTGTGAAACAGAGTTAGTTTTGGATTGATTGGACGATAATGTCCCTTGCTTGGGAAGTTGTGGCAACTATTGCATGGTTGGAAATGACCATAATGCCCTTTGACTGTAACCACTATGGCCTGGTAAGATATAAGTGGAGAGGAACCCGAGATAACTTCATCACTAGCGCAACCTTTGTCCTCTCTTCGCCTCTTCATCTTTCACGGCTTCGCCAAGCTTCTCATTCCTGGACATCTTCTCTTGGGCCCGATTATCATTCAACTAATTGACCATAGAAGAACTTCCGGTTTTCATTCCATACAAGTCATTAGTTTGCGCTCGAAGGTAAGGAGGCAAGTTGGAACAAATGAAGAAGATCTGTGAATGTATTTTTTTTAGTTTTTTTGCCATTTGATTTGTAATGTAATCGGTTACAAAGAAAGATTTTTCGGTTTTTATGGTGTGATTATGGGTTGATTTGGTAATTAGGCATGGCTAGGGTTTTGTTTATCATTTTTCTCTGTGTATTCAACCCAAAACGATAATGTTATATTTAAGGAGATTTTTTTCTTTGGACATGTCATTTGTTATGCAATATCACATGTGTGTTTTCTCCATGGTGATGTCTAATTTGTGTATTGTATGTTTCCCCCTTTAATTTGACATGGTTATATTATGTGTGTTAGGTAAGTCATTTCCGTTTAATAATTTTTGTTTCTGTTTAAGTTTACGAGTTTTCGTGTAACTTTGGTTTTTTCTGTTTAAAAAAACTTATTCCTATTTAACAATATTGGTTCTTGTTAAAGTTTTCTAGTCCCTGTTTAACAATTATTATTTTTAGTTATGCATGTACTCTCATGCTAAATTAGAATTATTTTGTGTTTCATAGTTACTATATCACTTAACTATCGTTGTTTTTGCTTAGTCATCGATAGGATGCAAGATTTTTCGTTGTGACCAGCCACGTGGTAGCGACTACAGCGAACGCTTGCAAAGAACCTGAAATTTAAGCATCAACAAATTAGTGTAAACTGTAACAAGTGTTCTTAAGCGAAAATGGTGTACATTAAGCGTTATCAAATGTAATTAAAAGAAAACCTAATCAAATATGCAAGAACAAATCCATGTCCATGCAAATCGTTGTCTAATATCCAACAACAAAACTCCAGATTGATCAGACGAGGGTTCATTATAAGATCTTCTCGGAAGTAAGC
Organism: Dioscorea cayenensis subsp. rotundata; assembly: GCF_009730915.1. NCBI lineage: Eukaryota > Viridiplantae > Streptophyta > Magnoliopsida > Dioscoreales > Dioscoreaceae > Dioscorea > Dioscorea cayenensis. The sequence goes on along the minus strand of NC_052481.1, from coordinate 20,257,469 downwards.
GTTGTTAGGACCCATGTTGTCATCGCTCGAAGGCAAGTATGTAATAAGTCATTGAGAATGTGAGTTATAATTTCACATTGTATGTTAACATGTGTTTGGTAAGTTGTTTTTGCTTTAAAAACTTTGTTTCTATTTAAGTTTATTACTTTTTGTGTAACTATGGTCTTTTTCGTTTAAAATAATTTGTTCTTGTTTAATAATATTCGTTATTGTTTAATTTTAAAGGTTATCTTTTTAACATTATTATGTTTTGTTTAAGTTAACGCAGAAGCTGAATCTGAATCTCTGGTAAAATTAAAGATTAAATACAAACATAAAATATTAAGCGAAAAGTGCATTAATTGAGCAAAAACAGAAAATCCTAATGTGTACAAATAATGTGAACATAAAGGAGAGTCATACAAGGAAGAGATAGTCTGCAAGGAAAATATTGTATTATTCAATCAATCACACCTTCTTTGGTATGATTGAGAATCAATTAATCAATCAAACATTCTTGGTATGATTGATTGATCCTCAAATCATAACAAAAATGCATAATTGATTGATTCTCAATCATACTAAAGAAGGCATTATTGATTGATCCTCAAATCATGCCATATAACATTATGTGATTACACGCTTAATATATTATGTTTTCATTTATTCATACGTATTTTTATTTACATAATGTTGTTATCATTTAATATAAGCCTTTGTGTTTATCATTAGTTATTTCTGTTTAAAAAGATTTCATACGTAACGACGAAACCATACTTAACCAACATGCATTAACTACTTTGAATATACATAATAAAATACATTCAATAGTTCCAAAATGCGCGACAAAAGTATTTGTAACCAACATAACTAATCATTCATGCTTAGTCAGAGATAGGTCATTGAGAATGTGTATTATAATTTCACATTATATGTTAACATGTGTCTAGTAAGCCTTTTTTTTTTTTTAGAAAACTTTGTTTCTATTTAAGTTTACACATTTTCGTGTAACTTTAGTCTTTTTTAGTTTAAGATAATTTGTTCTTGTTTAACTATATTGGTCATTGTTTAAGTAAACATATTAACATATTTTGATAAAAGTAAACATGTTAACTTAGACTGGAAATATTAATTTTAAACGAGACCCAATATTGTTAAACAGAAACAAGTTTTCTTATACTGAAAAGACCAAAGTTACTCGAAAACACATAAACTTAAACAGAAATAGAAAAACTGCCATCGCACACTGGCTACAAATTAAAAGACTCGTTCTAATCCATGCAAGTCAAGGGTCATGCTCTAAGTAGGGAGACAAGTTGGGAAGGGATGAAAAAGATCAACAATGAGATTGTGCATGATCTGAACGCAACATAAAACGAGAATATAGTGTTCAATGAGATCCTTTCTTTGGTTGTCTTTTGTTATGCAAACTTACATGTGTGATTCCATGGTGTTAACTTGGCAAGGAAGAGATGGTCCCCAAGGTCACACAAATGGCCAAAAGGATGAAAATGGAAAAATGCCAAGACACCTTATAGGGGGACCAAAAAAACGACACCAAATGGGATGAAAAATTCCAAAACACAAAGTGGGGAACAATAAAACTCCTAGAGTCCAAGATGAAAAATGGTTCAAAGTACAATTTTTAAATAGATGATGTGATTGGACAATTCTTTTTCCACTACTGCCAAGGGTAAGGCTGGAATTCACTCAAACAAAGCTAGACTATGTGAGCTACAAGGGGTAAAAATGAAGTGAAACCAAAAAGAAGGACTGTCTGGGATGTTCATAACTTAGAGGTGTTGTTTGGGAAGATTTGAAATTCATGAGGGGTAAACAGTAATTTTTTCTTTTTTTTAACCTTTGTAAAATTTAATTTATTAATGTATATATAACTCTTAAAAGATTAGATTATAAATTTGGATTTTTTACTTTTAGTCCAAATAAAATTTGAATTCATCAATATATATACATATAAGAATATATTAAAAACCATATTGGATTCGGATATACATTTTTTATTTTCTCCGCTCCCGGATCCTATCCAATTTTCATCCTAAACATCCGAATGGGATACCAACAAAATTCGGATTTAAAAATTAGATACTGAATCTATCATCAAATCATGTTTTTTTTTTTGTGCACCCCTAATACCAAGTTATTAATATTATGACAAGACTTTGCAAATCAGGCGGATGTAGATGGCATTTATTATTTAAACAATATTAGATAAAAAGACATTAATAATACTAAATGTCACTGCCACCAATTTTAACATAAAACCATTGGATTTAAGTTATCTAGCTAGCTAGTAAACTTCAACACGCCAGTGATTAGTGCTCTGCAGCTCTCTTAGCATTTCATCCCAATCCACACCTCTTTCTTGAGCAATCTTGGCGAATGTTGCCTTAATTCCAGGTAGCATGGTATTTGATCCAGCGATATATATATATATGCACCAGTTTCCAAAAGTTTGAAAATTTCATCGCCGCTTTGGTAGATGACATCATCCACAGAGTTATTCAAGGCCCTCTGATATCTGCAGCATTTCAATCATCATTAACATTTACAATGATTTAAATGTGTTATTTATATGTCCATTTTAACTAATTTATATGAGTAGAAATAATAATAGATTCAAATTAATTAATAATTTCAAATTTATAAAAAAATTATATAATTTTTCATATTCGTATTAAAAATCCATCAATATTCCATTAGTTTCTCTCATTATTTTAATTATTATCTTTAATTATCTCTCCCTCTCAAAATGATGTTTTGCTTTTCCCAAAAAATATTTTTCCCTTTTGAAAGTGCAAAAAATACATTAAACATTAAAAATATAATTTTAAAAAAATCATTTAATGTTTCACAAGTTTTAAACATACACATAAAAAAAAAAATTCTTAAAAAAATATATAAATAAGACCCAAAGGAGTATTAATTAGCGTATCTTTAAAGTACTTGAAGCGATCAATATTGTTATTTTGAACTTGAATGAATTCCTTGTCGTATAAAAGACTGTTATAGTTGTCAGCCCCGGAGATCAACCAGATATTATCAGTATTTCCTAGTATTTTAGATAAAAATATGCCTTGGATATTACTGCGGAAAGGGGCAACACCAGTTGCCGTTGCAACCATGATATGTTTAGAATACATTTTCCTTTCTTTGTCAAATACCATTTGTCCACCAAAAGGACCTGTAATAAAAACGCATGACAAAATTAAACAAATTTTGTCACAAGTAATTAAAAGAGTTGTGGAAATTTAAAATGGGAAAGATGTGAGACAAAGACATAATCAAACATATTGGTTAAAAAACACACACACACCCAATTTTAACAAATTAATCATGCATCACTTTCATAATATATATAGCGCACACATGAATTAATTGAATGCTTTTATATATTGTTGGCGTTGATAATATTTAGATTATATATCTCCGTCAAATTAAATTTAAAACAATTAAAGTCTTGTAATTAAATATAAAGTTAATTTAGAATAATTTATTTTCAAACCTGAAATTTCAACTGTGTCTCCAGCTTTAACATTACAGAGGTAGTTACTGACACTGTTTGGCGACAGTTCGGCATGACAAACGCATAGACTGAGTGTCTTGTCATCAAAAATATCTCCACGGCTACATGATGCAATCGAGAAATAGCGTTTGATCTGCAGGAATAATATATAATTAGTAGAGAAAAACACTAAGAATTAAATCACAAAATGTGAAAATGCATGCACTTAAACATGCTCGATCCCCACCGATTGAAAATGTACTAAAAGATATTGGCCTTCCTTGAAACTAAAACTGCCACCGTGATCAAGCACAATATGGCAGACCTCTCCGATTTCGCCTTTGGGGCCAACAAGAGTCTCCACTGAGACAACTGTTGTTGTGTAAATCTTGTCAACTTTCACAGGTACTTCTGATCTAACCTCCGCAGCTTCTAAAGGGATGACTGCAGCATTCAGTTTTGTAGCTCGGCGTCCAGACATGCGGATAACATTGTGGTTATAATTGGAGTATTGTTGTTTTTCTTTCCTCAAAGATAAACAGGGCAGGGATGTCGACGCATTGTTTCTGAAGCTCAGATTACTGAAAATCTGCATAACAAGAATATGAATGAGCTACAACTGCGGTAATAATCTTGCCTTCCGAGTTCATAATACACATACACACGCAGAAAAAGTTTCAACAAAATATAAGAAACAGACAGAATTATTTATATAGGGCTTAATCAAGATATGATCACCAGTGAGGCAGAGTGATTAAACCCTAAACTCTTCCCAGGGAGCATCTGTGCATGCATAACACTGCAAAGATTAGACCTGCAATCAATTAACACAACCAAAACCTTAGCTTGACAGGCATATATATATATATATAACCAACCGTACACATATATATAAATTAAATAATATATACAAAGGATGTTAGTGAAAATAGATACTTGAGAACCATATTCGAGTTTCAACAACACAAAGTGAAAACCTAGCTCAGACAATAGTATTAAGAGTGAAGAAGAATGACTCCAAACCCTAAACATATATAGAAGACTGACGCAACAGGATATTGTTGAGGACTTGTTTAGTCTATGAATACCAAAGTCAACAACGAAATGAAAAACCTAAATCCTGTTTATTCTAAGAATACCCAGGAATTTAGAGGAAGAAACATATCAATTTTTATTTCAAATTCAAGCTGCCTTCATAGCCCGAAGGCTTACAAATAAATAGACTAACAAGAAACACTAAAAGAGAAATAAATCGAAAATTTTCCAAAAATAGAAAATTCGTAATTGACACCATAGAATAAAAATTAAAATCCAAACATAGCGAATGCCAAAAACGGCGTCTCAATCAGAGATCTTCAGCCCAAGATATCGATAGAGGAAATCTTTCCATACATGGCAAAATTGATGTTTTCGAGGACCAGATGATGGAATTTGGCCGAAAAAGGGTGTGACACACGAGTTTGCGTAGCAAACTGTGACTTTTGCTGGTTGACCTGTTTTCCATCTAATGGGGTTCTCTGATCACCAAAATTACCTCTTTAGAAAAATTACGAAAATGACCCCGCCTAGGTCATCGCATTCCACTTGTCCAGGTAGGCGCAAGCTAGCTCATCAATCAGGTCCGCATCATTCCCCCTAGGTTGATTAGAATTCGCCCCCGAATTATCATCATCTGAGGAGTCACCATGGTAAGGCACCAAATGTTTAACATTAAATACGTCAGCGGTTCGAACATGACTTGGTAACTTAAGTCGGTAAGCGTTAGGGTTGATCTTCTCAATAATTTCCAGCGGTCCAATCTTCTTGGCTGACAGTTTATTGTACTCCCCCACAGAGAACCTTTCTTTAGTCAGGATGGCCCACACATAATCACCGACTTCAAATTCCACATGCCTACGCCTTTTATCCGCATTTTTCTTCGCATTTTTCCGCAGCTTGTTCCAAGTTGGCCTGCACCTTCTTGTGAAGTTCCTGCAATCCTCCCACAAAATCTTCCGCTTTCCCATGTAGTCTGGTCATGCTTGGTACTGGAAGTAGGTCTAGAGGTCCCTTGGGACAAGAAGAGTACACCACCTAGAAGGGGCTGAAGCCTGTGCTGCGGTTGACTGCGTGATTGTGGGCAAACTCAACTTGGTACAGTTTCTAGTCCCAACTCTTCACATGCTCCCCAGCTAGACATCTCAGCAAGTTTCCCAGGGATTTGTTGATGACTTCCGTCTGACCATCCATCTGGGGGTGGTAGGCATTGCTAAAATTTAACTTGGTGTTCACCATCTTCCACAAACTTCGCCAGAAGTTACTCAGGAAACGAGTGTCCCTATCAGACACAATAGAGGTAGGAAGACCATGCAAACGATAAATCTCGCGGAAGAAGAGTTGAGCCACGTTCACCGCATCTGTGGTCTTCTTGCAAGGGATAAAATGAACCATCTTAGAGAAACAGTCAACAACCACGAAGATGGAATCATTACCTCGCTGTGTCCGGGGTAGTCCCATCACAAAATCCATGCTGACATCTGTCCAAGGTTGAGAAGGAATCGGAAGTGGCATGTACAACCCCACATTGGTGGTCGCGCCCTTAGATACTTTGCAGATCTGACACCTCTGCACAAAGCGTTCTACCTCCTTACGAATAGTCGGCCAGAAGTAGGAGGTTTGAACCAAGTGCAAGGTTCTGTCCCGCCCGACATGACCTTCCCCATGTAGTTCTTTGATGATGAGGGCCCGCAAACTACAACCAAGGATGCACAGTTGATTCCCTTTGAACAAGAACCCGTCATGGAGCAAGAATTCAGTCTCCTCCCCACGTTTGACTCTTGCCAGAACACCATAAAAATAGGGATCAGAAGCAAGTAAGTTACTGAAAGAGTCAAATCTGGGTACCTCAACATGCATCCTGGTCAAAAGAGCCTTCCTCCTGCTTAGTGCGTCGGCTACTTTATTGGTCACCCCCGATTTGTGCTTCACCACGAAAGTAAAACGCTCCAAATAGGCCACCCATGAAGCATGCCGTGCGGACACCTTATCTTGCCGATGTAGATGCTTCAGCGCCTCATGATCAGTGTATAGAATAAACTCCCTGTGGAAAAGATAGTGGCGCCAATGCCTGACAGCCTGCACAATGGCGTAGAACTCCACATCATATGTGCTATACCGCATCCTAGCACCTGATAACTTCTCGCTGAAATAGGCGATGGGTCTGTTGTTCTGACTCAAGACCGCTCTAATCCCTACCTTGGAGGCATATGAATGATATTCGAAAGGTTGGTGAAAATCTGGTAACACCAAAATTGGGGCCGAAGAAAGGCATAACTTGATCACCTCGAACGCCTTTTCCGCCTCCTGAGTCCATAGAAGTCTCCCGCCTTTCATGCAGTCCGTCAATGGGGCCATGATACTGCTGAAGTGAGGAATGAATCGCCTGTAAAATGATGCCAGTCCATGAAAGCTATGAACCTCCGTGATGGTGATGGGTCGTGGCCAATGCCTCACTGCTTCCACCTTGGATTCATCCACCTGCAGGCCTTCTCCAGAAATGACATAGCCAAGGAATGATACCCTCGATGTCATAAAGACGCACTTCTTGGTTGCGGCGAAGAACCTCTCCCTGCGAAGAACTTCAAGAACTTCCCGCAAATGCTCCAGATGGTCCTTGGGGTTAGCACTATCAATTAAAATATCATCAAAATATATAACAACACATTTGCCAATAAATGGCCTCAAAACCTGGTTCATCAACCGCATGAAGGTAATGGGAGTGTTGGATAGCCCAAAAGGCATCACGAGCCATTCATAGAGCCCTTCACGTGTTTTGAACGCCGTCTTCCACTCATCTCCAGGCCTTACTCGGATTTGGTGGTATCCGCTCTTCAAGTCCAGCTTGGTAAACATGGCCGCCACGCTCAGTTGGTCAAGCAAGTCATCAAGGCGGGGAATGGGGAATCTATACCTGACCGTAATCTTATTGATGGCGCGGCTGTCTACACACATTCGCCAGGAACCATCCTTCTTTGGCGTCAAAAGGGCTGGAACCTCGCAAGGGCTCAAACTTTCTCGAATATGCCCTTTGGCCAATAATTCTTCTACTTGTCGCCGCAGTTCTTCATGTTCTGTTGGGCTCATCCGATAGTGGGGCCAATTTGGAAGAGCCGCGCTGGGCTCTAAATCAATCTGATGCTGGATATCTCGCAATGGTGGCAGTTCATCGGGTAGTTCATCAGGAAACACATCCTTGAACTCGTCCATAATTGGTTTTGCAATATGTGGAATAGCTTCCTCCACTGAAACTCCCAACACCACATCTGACTGTAAAATCTCCTCCTCGAACTTTGCCAAGGTCAATAGATTGGTACTGTCCCTAGTTGGGCTGGTGTGGGTGGTGTCCCTACTAGGTAGTAACACAATCTTGACTCCATCCTTGGTAAAACTGTAAGTGTTAGTTCTCACATTATGCACAACGCTCCTATTGTATTGCCACGGCCGCCCAAACAGCAGATGACACGCATCCATATCAACCACATCACACCAAATTGTGTCCTTGTACTTTGATCCAATAGAAAAGGAGATCAAAGCACTCTGAGACACGGTCACCTCACCTCCTTTCTTGAGTCATGCAAGCTTGTAAGGCCTAGGATGCTCCTCAGTCACGATTCCCAATTTTTGAATGACTGTTGCAGAGACAATGTTCTCACAGCTTCCTGCATCAATCACAAAGCGACATACCTTACCAGAGATAGTACAGATAGACTGAAAGATGTTGGTCCGCAACCAATCTTCCTCAGTGACCCGGAGTGTTAGGCAAGATCGCCTCACAACCAATGCAGTACCCACATCTCCTCCGATAACTTCCTAATCATCGGGTTGCTCTTCCATTGCCACCTCTTCATCTTCCTCTTCAAAATCTCCTGCTTCAACGAGAAGGACCTTTTTGCCGGCGGACTTCTTTCATTCAGATAGCCGATGGCCCGATTCTCCACAGCCAAAACACCGAAACGTGCAGCTGCCTGTTTTTCCGGGCTGGGCAGGCACCCGCACACTGCTTGCTTCAGCACGACTCACGCCATTAGGGGAATTGCTGTTGCTAGCACCACTGCTATGCATCCTAGAAATACTAGGATTACGCCTTCCTTGCTTCTCCACCTGTAGCGCCCTCTGATGTGCTATAGAAACAGAAACAGGATCAAACATATTAACAGTATCCTGAATCTGCATCCTCAACCCTCCAATATAACGCGCCACCAACTGATCCTCCGTCTCCTGGATCTCGTTTCGGGCTACAAGTTGGTAAAACTCCGTAGTGTAATCATCAACCGACTTGGTACCCTGCCTCAAGTTTTGCAGCCTTTGATACATCAGTCTCTGGAAGTTATAAGGAAGGAATTGCGTGCGCAAATGCTTCTTCATCTTCTCCCAGGTACAGATCTTCGGCTTTCCCAACCGATTTCGAGTCAACTTCAGTTGCTGCCACCATGCCGTGGCTCTACTCCGAAGCCTAGTAGCCACCAAAGGCACGCGCTTGTCTTCTGGCACGCCTTTGAATTCCAAGATCTCCTCCACAATCATCAATCAATCGAGGAACTCTTCTAGTTGTAGGCCTCCATGGAATTCAGGAATCTCAGTGCGTATCTCAGTGGGATATAGTTGAGGACTTGTTTAGTCTATGAATACCCAAGTCAACAACGAAATGAAAAAAACCTAAATCCTGTTTAGTCTAAGAATACCCAGGAATTTAGAGGAAGAAACATATCAATTTTTATCAAGGTTGTCAGACCCGGACCGGCCCGGCCGGTTCAACCGGAAAAACCGGAAACCGGCCATGTGGCCGGCCCGGGTATACCCCATTGACCCGGGTATTAAAAAATCCGGTGTTAACCCGGTGACCCGGCCGGGTCAATCGGGTTGACCAGGCCGGGTCAATCGGGTCACAATGTTTAATTTTTTTTTTACAATATTTAATAATTTATTATTATTTTCTCATTAGAAACCACAAAATCGTGTATATTTATTAATATTAATTTATAATTTATAATCAATAAATAGAATTACAATATATATATATCATAAACATACCAACAAAAATTAACATTTAAAAATAAAATATAAGGTCATTTATTAATTTAAATATCAAATTTGAGTAGGTTTTTATAATATAATTATGGGTTTAATATTATATTTGCTCATTATTAATTATTATAATATTTTTTTATATTTAATTATTGACCCCGGTTCAACCCCGGTTCGATCCGGTTGAACCCATTGACCCCTGACCCCTGGGCTTAGCCGGGTCATTGTCCGGGCCGGGTCTGACAACCTTGATTTTTATTTCAAATTCAAGCTGCCTTCATAGCCCGAAGGCTTACAAATAAATAGACTAACAAGAAACACTAAAAGAGAAATAAATCAAAAATTTTCCAAAAATAGAAAATTCGCGATTGACACCATAGAATAAAAATTAAAAACCAAACATAGCGAATGCCAAAAACGGCGTCTCAATCAGAGATCTTCAGCCCAAGATATCGATAGAGGAAATATTTCCATAAACGGCAAAATTGCTGTTTTCGAGGCCCAGATGATGGAATTTGGCCAAAAAAGGGTGTGACTCACGAGTTTGCACAGCAAACTGCGACTTTTGCTTGTTGACTTGTTTTCCATCTAATGGGGTCCTCTGATCACCAAAATTACCTCTTTAGAAAAATTACGAAAATAACCCCACCTATGTCATCGCATCCCACTTGTCCAGGTAGGTGCAAGCTAGCTCATCAATCAGGTCCGCATCAAGAAATGAGGGGAACTCGGTCATAAAGATCTTCAATTATGTGGTGCAAAATGCTCATGTGCCCCACCACACTTCTTACTGATTTGAATGCCCAGAACTTTTGAGTGTTAATCAATGCAACTGCAAAATACTTGCCCAGTTGGCTGTCTTGCACCTTTTTAACATCAATGCCACATAAAATAGTTGAGTTTGAGCACATACCACACGTATCTTATGTGAACATATAAAACTTTAGGCGGTTTTTTTTTAAAATAAAATAAAAGGAATTAACCAACCACCCAATAGCTAAAAAGTAAATCGTTTAGCTCCTATGTGGGAGGTTGAGACTTTGACTCTCTCCCAAAGTATGGTTGAGTCAGAAATATTCAACAGTACTAGATTTTATCCATACTTCAAGGTAATAAGTTATATTTTGAATTATAATTTAATGTTAAAATGCGTCTACGTTGAGAATGAAAATGCAAAATTATTTTACAGGATTGTGTCAGTGCTATTGATGGAACACATATCCGTGTAAAGGTCTCTAGTACAAAAGCTCCCAAGTATCGTGGGAGAAAAGATTATCCAACACAAAATGTTTTGGCCGCATGCACATTTGATTTAAAGTTTACGTATGTGTTACCTGGATGGGAAGGTACAGCGTCTGATTCGAGAATTATCAAGAACGCCTTATCTAGAACATGTTCTCTTAAAATTCCCGAAGGTACTTATGTGCCTGATATAATATTAAATTAAACACGATATACATATATAGTGTATAATAAAGTTTGAAATTAATGTTCAGGGAAATATTATCTAGTTGATGCCGGCTTCATGTTGAGACGTGGACTTATTACACCATATCGGGGGGAAAGATATCATTTGAAAGAATATTCAAGGAATCCACCATGAAATCCACGTGAACTGTTTAATCTTCGACATGCGTCTTTGCGCAATGCTATTGAAAGAGCATTTGGTGTTGTTAAAAAACGTTTCCCTATAATTGGGAGCTCTACAGAGCCTCATTACGGCTTGGAAACACAAAAAAAAAAAAATTATTTTTGCATGTTGTATCTTACACAATTATTTAATGTGTGCGGACCCTGATGATCCAATAGTAGCACAAGTTGATAGTGAACTTGTGGATGGCACAGAAGATGAACATCATGTTAGTCGGGAAAACAATGAAGAAACAATGGCATGAGAGCTTATTGGAGATGTTATAGCAGCTGAAATGTGGCTCAATTATAATGAGTAATTTGCATTATGTGGCACAAGTTCATGTTTGTCTTATTGAATGTTTTACTTTTGTTATGGTATCATCTAATGGTAAATTTTTATTTAATGTATGGTATTTTACGTAATGTATGACCTTTTATGTTAAAATGTATAGTTTCCATGTTTTCCTCTTATTTTTTAACTCCTACTTATGGGTTATATGTGTGTATATATATAGATATACACATTGTCATTGTTAATCTTATTTTTTATGTTTTTGTTGTATTTAAGGTATGCCAAGGAGAAAGACTAACACAAATGCTACTGATGGGAATGCCATGTGTCTATGGAATTTTAATATGGATGATGCTTTAGTTGATGCATATTTGCATCAACAAACAATGGGAAATAGAATTGGTGGCACCTTCACGACACATGCATTAGAAAACATTGTCAATGAATTGAAGGGAAAATTTCCAGATAAACCAATAGATAAGGAAAGGGCTCAAAACCGCATGAAAAATATGAAAAGAGCGTTTACCAAATGCTATGATGTATTCAAGAATGGGATGAGTGGATTCGCTTGGAATCCAACAAAGGAGATGTGGGAAGCTGAGCCTGAAGTATGGCAACACTTAATTGAAGTAAGTTTTTTGTTTTTATTTAATTTTTTAGTACGAGTAATGAAAGTTAATATTCATATTATAAGATGTAATCTTCTTACCATTGCTCTATATATAGGCCAAACCAGAAGCTGCTGAGTGGATGAATAAAAGTATCAGAAATTATGACAAGTTAATTCAACTCTATGGACAAGACAGAGCAACTGGACAACATGCTGAGACTGCATCAGAAATGAGACAAAGAAGAGCTCAAAATTCAACGAATACATATGGTGGACCTCATTCAGGGAACACAATTGATGACATTGACTTCATGGTTTCCCAAAACACAGCAAACTTAGAAAATTTGGGAGAGAATGAACCTGAATTTGCAGAGGAAGCATCTCCCGAAGCGCCAATGTCTTCCAAGTCCAAGAAGGCTAAAAGGTCCAATAGTCGTGATGATGTTACTGTGTTATCTACGGGGATGGACTCAGTATCGAATGCGATTGTTCAATCAACAACTGCAATAGTCCAAGTATCTAACTCAGTGTTGGGTGTGACCACGCAAATTTTGAATAAACTTGGTCAAAACCCGGATCCAATTAAAGCATCTGATGTGTGGGCTACACTACTAAATTTAGGGTTCTCACAACCTTTTCTAAACCAAGCTTATTTGTTTCTCATGAAGGATCCTAAGATGTTGGAAGCTATAATGGGATGTCCGGATGAACATCGTAAGTCTTTGTTGTTGACTTCAATGGGTTATGATCAAGAATCACGCGATTGAAAAAAATGAAAGGTAAATTATTAAACATTGGTGGAATATTTTGTGTATATCTCAATATCATTCATGTTACTACTTATAATCTTCATTATTTGTAACAGGACTGAATGGGTAAACAACATGGGAGTTTGCTTCATGCTTATGGATCTTGGAGATGATGATGATGATGAATGATGAAGAACTAGTGTTTCATTGTTTTGGGTATTATGTTTAGTTTCTTTCTTTCTTTGTTATTGTTTTTGTTATCATGTATGGGACATGTTGTTTTTGAGTATTATGTGTTTTGCGTATTATGTGTTTAATGTTTGGGACATGTATGGGAGTTTCAATGTTTTGAGTATTATGTGTTTAATGTTTGGGAGGATGATGATGATGATGCATGTGGTTATTGGAACTTCTTTGATTATTGTTTTTGATGTTTGTTGTTTCTTGTTGTTGTTGATGTTATTGTATTATGTTGTTTTAGTATTATGTTGTTTCTTGTTTCTTTGATTGTTGTTGATGAAATAGGAAAGGTTTGGGATGGAGAAAGAAATATTAAAAATATTTATAAATATTGAGATTTTTTTCCTCAATGCCATTTATTTCAGTAAATATATTTCCGTACTCATGTTGAATGAGATATTAAGAAGGGTTTGGGATGGAGAATGCAATATTAAGAATTTTTATTTATTTATTTATTTATTTATTTTTTATAATTGTGGAGAATGAGATGTTTGTTTCTCTTTACCTTGTTGTCATGTAGTGCTGTAAAAAAAAAATTGTAAATGAAACATTAAAATTTTTTGGTATATATGATACACCTTTTAATAGTGAAGCATTCATGAACAACATATAATTGTGAAGAGTCTCTACCAATATTAATTAATTTTAAACTATAAAAGAATATTAATTGATATAATAATATTAATTAATATAGCAATAATCAATGGAGATATTTATGTAAACAAGGAGAGAATCATGTAAGTTTCATTTAATTGTAAATGAATTTACAATTTTTGTCTTTCAACATAGAGGGTAATTTAGTAATATTGCTATAAAACCTTACCTCCAATTACCTTCAAACCAAACACAACAAGGTTTCATAACCTCCATTTACCTTACCTTGCCCCAAGCAAGGAAGGGTTTAAAAACCTCCCTTTACCTCCCATTACTTTACCTTACTTTACTTTACAAAACCTCCCAAAACCTTCATCCAAGCAAAGCCTAATTAGGTTTTCCGATGAGAAGGTTGGTGGTGGTGAGTGGGTGGAGATGGAGAAGAAGAAGGGTTTTCATTATTGGGGTTTTTGATGTGTTATATATATATATATGGAATTATGAAAAAATATGAAAAAAATTATTTGGAAAATGTTTTTTTTTCGGAAATTTGGTTTTTTTCTGGGACTAGAAATTTGGTTTTATTTTTGTTAGGAAATGTTTATTAATAAAATAATTTTTTTGGGAAATGTTTATTTTAAAAAATAAAATAATTTTGGTTTTTTCTGGAAGTAGAAATTTGGTGTTTTTTTTTTTAATGTACAGAGAAATAAAAGAAGAATTTATGTGGAATGTAGTTGCTATTTGTTAAGCGCTTTTTAAAATAAATTATATAATATTAAAAATTTTAAAAATTTTAAAAAAAAATTTGTCAACTTAGGTAGCATAAATTTTGGCATGCACATGACACGTACAATAGCAATGGGGTAAAAATGGGCTGCTAGGTTTTTATAATATTAATGATATTTTATTAAAGTGAGTGTCATAGTTATCAAGATTTGACTTTTTAATTAATTAATTAATTAATTACATTTAACACATGCTGATTAAAGACTTAAAAAATTAATCATATATAGTATTAATCATGTAAAAGATTTGGATGTATTGAAAGTAAACTAAAATATTAAGAAAATAAAAAAAATACATTATTTTTATGATTTTATCACATTGACAAATAGAATAATAGGTTTGAATTCCATGATTAATATACAAGTAGCATGATTAATATACAAGTAGCATAGTAATCATTTGCTCATCATTAGTATTTATTGAGTCTATTTTCACAAATCATTGAAATCATTTTTAACAACTATTAAAAACAAATTGAGCATTGAAGTATTGAACTCAAAATTTATTTATTTTTTTATTCATAATGAGTTTAAAAATAATTGTCAAAATTAATTTAGTAATTCCATATGTCATAAAACTTAATATTATTGTGAAGTTACATTTTTTTTTTTTTTTTGATTTGTGAGTAGATTTTTAAGCATGAAGCACTCCAACAAAATGCACATTAGTAAAAAAAAAATCAATAATTTTCATGGCATAAAAGTTTATGTTAAGAGTATAAATTGGTCATAAAAGTTTATAGCTTTTGTGACGAGTATTTTTGTTTGAAGCAAATAGTTATAATTTTTGCAATTTTATTTGCGCTAGTCCCAAAAGCTTATAGTTTTTGCGACGATGGTATTTAGTTGTCGTAAAAGCCCATAGTTTTAGCGAATATCTATGTTGGTCACAAAAGCTTATAGTTTTTGCAACGCCAGCATTTAGTTGTTGTAAAAACCCAAAGTTTTAGCAATGACTTTATATGATGGTCGCAAAAGCTTATAGTGTTCACAAGAATTTATAGTTTTTGCGACAACAACATTTGGTTGTCGCAAACGCTTATAGTTTTTGCAATGATAACATTTAGTTGTCGCAAAATCTTATAGTTTTTGCGACGACAATATTTGGTTGTCGCAAAAGCTTATAGTTTTTGCGACAAATATTTGTGTTGGTCGCAAATAGTAATAGTTTTTGCAATGGATGTATGTGTTGATCGCAAAAGTTTATAGTTGTTACGACGGATATTTATGTTGGTAGCAAAAAATTAATTATTTGCGATAAAGATTTTTTAGCGTCGCAAAAACTTTGTTTTGTAACGTAATTATAAGCCGTCATAAAAATATGTTTTTCTTGTAGTGAGTGATGAAGAGGGACTCAACAATTATTTAATTTGGTGCAAAATGTTCATATGCTCTGGTGCTCCACTCCTCTATAGACTATGCAATTGAACATGTGGAGCATTTCATCAAACGACACTGGATAAGGCTCAATGCATGGTACCACAAACCTACGTGCCCGTCACGCAATCCCACGTCACATGGTCCTCTTTACCATCCTACTCGATGAATCGAAGTATTAAAACCTAGGTATGCGTGGTACGTCTCACCATATAATTAGCTTTTAGATGAAATTAAATTCAAATAATATATTTGTTTTTCATTTAGCGGAATATGTGTTCATGCATGAGTGACCGACTGAATGATGTGTCAGTCACAAGAGCTATCTAATAACTGTGACATTGAGTGATGCCTAGGATGTTCTTTTATTTGATGGAGTAGACAAGGCAACTGTCAAAAATGTGTCACGCATCCTCATCCCACAAGTGGAATTTAACCCCTGGTACTTACCAATATAGTGTGAATGATCATATATACACTAAAGACTCTATGCCAACGACATTTGGTCTGGTCTAGCCCGGAAAAATTCGCCTGGTCAGTTAACCTTTAACCGACGGGTTGGAGCTTTGAACGTGTGACCTCTTCGAAATCAATATGTTGTTCTAACCAACTCCAACAACATTAAATTGTTGTTGTATATATAATTGTTAGATATTATTAATTGGAACACATACTTTTGTGTTTGCAATAAATTATAACATACATTTAATATAAGTAATAACATGTTAGACTTAACAAATTCTTAATTGTCTTCATGAAAATTTAAATTTATTTCAATAATTAGAAGCATGCTTTAGTTTTTTTTAAAGGCCACAGCCGTTTGTCTTTATAAAGCATGAGTGTGGGTTGAGACATCACTTGTGTGTTGTTTTTCTTTAATAAAGATTAGAACTCTCACCACTCTGCATATCACAAAAAAAACTTAATTTTAATATCGCTAACTAATTGAATCAAGTGGTTTTAATTCAACAACAAAAAACATAAACAAAAAGCTATGAAAGTAGTGATTTTTCATCGACAAATTAACATAATGAGAATAAAAAATAGCTATACCTCATAGTTCAAGACCAAAGGTAAAGCTTAGATAGATCTCAATGGTTATAAATAAGTGATTAACAACTCCAATAAAAAATTAAAAAACTAATATTTATTAAAAAAAAATATAGCAACAGTTTAATTAGATTAATAAATGAATTTAGTGCAAGGCCTTTTTTCCAAAATTATTTTGAATTTTTTTTATTGTCTCAACTCCATCTAATTTATTAAAATTATTTTTTATTTTTAGAATTATTTAAAAAACTCTATTAGACATATAAATTTATTTTATTGTTTTTACCAACCAAGCAATAAAGAAGTATGGAAAGAATAGTTAAGAGGGTGAAAGGTTTTTACAACGGAGCCCGGTTCGAATCTCATCAATAACATTAAGTTTTTTTAATTTTAATATAATAATTAAAAAAAAACCTGTCGGGCCAGGTCCGGGTCACTTCCAACCAACCCGGACCTGCCGGGTCGGGTCTGGTTAAGCAGTCCGTGCCCCTCTCTAATCAGGAGGTTTTTCATGCACGTTTGATTATGGGTCTCACACAATATGTTATGTTATTTTATTTTTTAAAATTAGATATTTATATTTTAATATTTTAAAACTATATTTTACTTATACTTGAATTTTAATATGATTTATATCCTTTAGATTAAGATTTATTTTTAAAAAATAATTTATTGTATTATAAACTCACTGCAATGGTGATTATCTTGCAATAACGACAGAATTTGACCGGATGACACTATGTTTTAATAATGTCTAATAATTTAAAAATATTGCAAATGATTTTTTTTAATAAGGTAAACAAGTTATTAATTTTAATCAATGTTGTGAAAAAAAAATTCATCTCTCAACATCTCACTGGACAAGAGCAATTAATATAATATAGTTTATATATCCACTTTATGATTAAATAAATATATATATATATATATATATGAAGAGTAAAAAAAAAAGGAACGCAAAACCCTGAACATGTAATATTTGCAACCTTGGCCTTGTTGACCAAGTTGACCAAAGCTATTTCTTTTTCCTTTGACTGTTTGACAACATTATGGGATTCCTGACACTGTACACTGCAACCTTGCATCTCACCCAGCTGGCTCCTTCCCCCCGTGATGCTTCGGTCTTGTCATGGTTGGTGGGAGAGGCACTCTTCTTCTTCCTCTTCTTCTTCTTCTTCCCCTAAATAACAACCTTCCTTTGAGCTTCGGACTGAAAAGGCCAGCCGTGAGGAGGGTCTCGGAGCCGCAGCGCTTGGGTTCGGCAGCGGCAAGGGAGGCTGAAGAT
This sequence comes from Dioscorea cayenensis subsp. rotundata, assembly GCF_009730915.1. Taxonomy (NCBI): domain Eukaryota; kingdom Viridiplantae; phylum Streptophyta; class Magnoliopsida; order Dioscoreales; family Dioscoreaceae; genus Dioscorea; species Dioscorea cayenensis. The sequence continues at coordinate 20,239,287 of NC_052481.1, read as the reverse complement.
TCACCGTTCCTTTCTTCATCAAGCTTCAGGTTAGCATCTAGGGTGTTTGTGGATGAAGCTTCTTGTTAGATCCCTCTTCTAAGCTTGGTTTGTGACTGTTCTTGTGGGTTGTTGTGTTGTTTTCTTGCCTTGATGAGACCTACACCTTAACCTTTTGGTTTAGAAGAATATTTATCTTGTTTGTAATTCTTGTAAGCTTAAAGCTTGGTTTCTTGCATCCTTGAAGCTTAACTGGTGTTGTTTGTGTCTAGCTTGGTTAATCTATTTTGCAACATGCTTAAACTTTAGAGAGTTTTATTTGATAATCATGCTTTGTGAGTATATGTTTTTATTTGTATCTTGTATGTGTAAATGGAAGTGCTTGAGACCTTAACATTTTGATGATTATATTTTGTTAAAAAGCATGAATGTTCTATTGCTTTGATAGTTTTCAAACTCCTTGATTTGAGTAGATGGCTGTAAGCCTGTGGTGGTGTTAAGCTTGCAAATTTAGTTGAGTTCTTGGGTTACTGTTCACGTGTCATCTAAATCCTTGATTTAGCAATGTGAATGTTGTAAGTGAGAGTAAACCTTGGTTGTTGATTTTAGATCCTTGCTTAGCTATTTAAAGGAAAGCTTTCATGCTTGTAAATTTGGAGCCTTGAGTGTGCAGCCTTTAGGTTTAGGTTGCTAATACTATTCATACTTTGGTTTAAGCATGACCTCTTGTAATCTTGCCTTGATAGCTTATTATTTTTGTTTATGTATTTAATTTGTGATTATAGTAACCTGATGCTTTAGTTTGTTTGGAATCCTCTTTGTCTAAACTTGGGGTTGTTTGGCTTTGTGTTGGTTTAATCATCTATAGGTTGTCCTTAATTTAACTTTAATTGTGTTTAAAGCTGGACATCATGTGAGTTTGGTTTTGCATGAGATCATGACTTTTAATATTTTAATCATCTAAAACCTTCTAGACCCTAAATGCCTTGTTGTAGATCATTGTTGGTGTTAGCTTAACATCTAGACCTAGTCTTTACAAGCACTTGTAAGCATGCTTTCTAAAATTTCTATTTGCTTAAATATCTTCAACAATAGGTTCTGTGAACTTGTGTGTGGCTTCCAGAAGCATGGATAACACGCTTTATGATTATGTCACTTATGTGAATATTTATATAGTCATGTACTTTCAGTTGTATATTTGATAGTTGGAATTTTAATTTCCATCCTTGAACCTTGCATATCAGGTTATTATTTATAGATATAGGTATTTGACTGTGCTTGACTGATCCTGCAATGATTGTAAATTCTTCCTCCGGGGCCATGGTTGTAGTAGGCCCGGGCCAAGACTTAATTCTAAGTAAAACTTTTGTTGGTTAGATTTTGTAGCGAGCCCTAGTTCGCGGGACTTGGTGAACCCGACTCTGTAGCTCGGAGCAAGGTAGGCTCTCGCACCCGCAATGCCGTATTTATGATAATTATTATGTATTTAAGTTATTTCTTTATTTTTTTGTAATTTTATTTAATTATTTATTTACTTACTTGTCATCTATTTATTCATTTATTTATTTATTTATTTGTTCTATTTATTCAGTATTTTCTCTGTATGTATTTCGTACTTCTGCGGTTTTTAGTACATCTCCATTCCTGGCTCGCCCAGCTAGGAGGAGTAAGTCCTAGCCAAGTGCACATGTTTTCTGTAGTAGCGCTACCCCCGACTGCGGTCGAAGATCCGGCTTTGGCTGTTGATATTCTGTTCTGTTCTGTCCCGACTTCACAGTCGATGATCCAGCCTCGTGCTGTCGATTTCTGTTATTAGCCAGGGAGATGTACATGGTTGTTTTTGCATGTTTTCCGTATTTTTGGGATTATTTCTGTATTCTGCATATTTTCTGCATTCTGTATGAATTATGATCTTTTATTCTGCAATACATGGTTTATCTGTGTTTCTGCGATCCTACTGGGCCCTTGTGGCTCATACACTCTGTGAATTCTGTTCTCGCAGGAGAAGATCAAGTCTAGGATCAGGGGTTGTCTGGGAGTCATATTGTCTGCTTCTGTCAGTATCGCTGTATTATCCCTTTTGTGAGTGTAAGGCTTGTATGCTGACTGTATTTGTGTTTTGCAAACTGTTGGGTTGTATTTGTATTCTGTAGGGCTGCTAAAGCCCGTACTTGTAGTATTTCAGTTTTCAGTATCATATTCGTGCTTCTGTATTACTGTTCATATCTGCTTGTTAGGGTTGACTCTGACCAGGTCAAATCTGAGATCTTGCACCCAGTGGGGCCCAGTCCCACTGGATGCGGCCGATCTGTCAGCGGGCCTGGCTGTGGGGCTGGGGCGTGACAGAACATATAACTTGAAGATAAATAAGGGCAACCCAGTCACAAAAATCATCAATTTATGTGGTGTGAAATGCTCATAATTAATCATATGCCCCACCCTTCACGTGACATTCTCTTGCAATTGAACATGTGAGAGATTTCAACATGATAAGACACTTGATGGAGAATTCATGCATTCATGGACACATGACACCTCGTGCCAATAATGTCCCCATTATGCACTCCCACGACACAAGGTACACTTTGCCATCCATCCAACCGCCACGCATGGGTTTTCTTGGCAAGTATAAATCGAAATATGTAAACGTAGGTCTCATGATATAAACTTTTAAATGAAATTAAATTCAAATAATTACATTTTGCCTTCATGTAATATATTGGGTTGTCGTTGGTCATTACATTATTGGTCCCTACTCCCTAATTTCGTTTTGCACCACAAAACACGAACTCAGACAAAGACAGCGCTACAAGACTTCCTATTACTTTAATGATATTGCTCGTGATACCGTAACCGGCCTGATCAATAATGGTGGTGAGGTCTTGAGTTCAATTCATATTGGCCACCATTTTTTATTTTTTTTAAAAATCAAATATAATTTTTAAAATTTAAAAAATATTTAAAATAATTGCAATAATTAAAAACTTTTATTATTATTAATCTATTTTTATTAAATACTTATTATTTAATGTTTTGATAATGTTTTCAAAATCTGATATTAGTAAATGTAAGATTAAATTAAATCTCTTGAAAAATCATATATTTGATTAAAAGGGACCTGGGATTGTGGAAATTGAAGAAATTTTTTTTATACGAAATTTCTCTATAAAAAAAATTAAAAATATAAATAATAAAGTTTAAAAATTAAATTATAATGTTTATTTTACCGTTGTTTAATATTATGTCACAATGATTATTTTATCATAATTTAGTTTTCTTTCATTAAAATATATTGTTAACACGAAGATTTATAAAAATTTATAATTAAAAGATTTTTTTTAAAATTTTGTTGGAGTAAAAAGTGTTTTATTAATTTAAAAAATTTAAATTAATTATTTCTTACTAAATACATTAGAAAATATTATAATTTTAAGTTAATAATGTATTTAAAAATACTCAAGATTTTAAATATTTTATTAAAAAAATACATAAAAATATTGTAGAAAGGATTATGGTTTGAAATTAGTATTTAGCATATTGCACACCATTGAAATTATTTTGACTTATATAATAATATCTTTTTATATAAATAATTTGGTATAAATTTTATTGATTTTGAATAATACTAATAATGGAAGTAAATAATGTTCGGTAATATTTTGATCACAAAAATTTATGACTCAATTGGTTAGAGCTTCTTTACATGTGCACGAGGTCTTAGGTTTTATTCTTGTCAAACCTATGTTAGTGAAATTTTTTAGAGAATATATATATACATAAAGAGTTAACCCACCTATTTGACAGAGCCCAACAAGACAGGCTGAGACAAAGTGACTGCTATGTCATCGGTTGAGAAAACTCAATTTGTAACCGGGCCAATTACAGTGTAGGCCGGTTACAAGTTACCGGCCACACCCGCCCTATCAGTTGATCCCGCGGGATTTACCGGGCGGGTTCCAGACTGGGCCGGGCAAAAAATCGACCCGTGCCCAGGGCTAGGTTCTTTTATATATAATATATACCCCTCAAATTAATACTTAATCTCATTTTAGATATCCATTTAAATGTTTCAAGCAAAACTTAAGCAAAATAATTAAAACTAAAAACTTCATTAACATTTAGTTTTCTTTCTTTCATGGTTTTTTTTCTATATCTCCCCAACCACTAAGATTATGTAATTAAAATGATAGTGGTGTAGAATAATACATTTAAATATATTGATAAAATTAAATTTAAAAATTAGTATTTAAGTTAAGTATGTGAAGTGTCAACAAATAATATAAGATATAGAACAAGTGGACATTTATAATGAAACGGAAGGAGTAATATTTTAAATAAAAAAACATAATAATAAATCCTATTACCTAAATACAACTAATTTTGCTCTCAAATTTCACTATATATTCCCAAAAGTTTTTTTTTAAATTATACTTTTTAATCCAACTGACATTAATTTATTATTAAATTTAAAAAGAAAAAGGCTGAAAAACATAGTACTATGTGGGGTTTATATAAATCTCCCATGTTTGAGTGCTTTTTCATGTATGACCTCACAAAGATGGCTAATTATTCATATAGATTTGTTTAGAACCTCTCCAAATCTAGTATCATGTAGGGTTTTGTTAAACTAAAAAAAAAATTCAAACATAAAATAATAAAAATAATTTATATATATAATTACTTACGAAGGTTGTGCACAAAGAAGTGGTCATCAAACCCACAAAACAAATAGGATCTTATGTTGTATTTATTCAATACTGACAATGAGAAACATGGCTGTATAGTTTATTAATATTGGATTTTTTACCTACAGTATTTATATTTTTGTCAAAAAAAAATATAAGGCTATGTTTGATTGCCCTTTTTTTTTCCTGAAAAATTTTTTCACGGGTCATTTTCTAGCTAAATAGCCTGTTTGTTTGACAAAATTGTCCGTGAAAAATTTTTCCACAAACTCTGTCACGTGACCATATTTTCCTCAAATCAGTGAAAAATTTTTCCGACCTCCACCCTGGGAAAAGTTTTCCAGGGAAAAACGTAAAGGGCTATGTGAAAAAATAACATACGATTGAAATATTTAAAATAACTTTTCTTTTAAAAATTTAAAAGAAATTTTTTTCCTTTTCTTTTAAATTTAAAAAAAGATAAATTATATAACTTGATAATATTTTAAATAAATTTATCCAAATCAGTGAGCGACGTTTTGATGGTAAGATTCAATTCCACATAGTGTTGTTTATAATTTTAAAATAACTTTTTAAAAAAAATTAAAAGAAAAGTTTTTCTTTTATTTTTAATTTTTTTAAAAAATATAAATTATATAAGTTGATAATATTTTAAATAAATCTATCCAGATCAGTGAACAGATCTCGCAACGTTTTGATGGCAACATTCAATTCCACGTAGCGCTGTTTATAATTTTAATAATTTTCTAAAAAAACATTTCATAGAAAATATGATTTTTTCCAGGGAAAATTGATGCAATCAAACAACAAATGTGGTTTTTTCCATGGAAAATGTTACATTTTCCGTGGAAAATAAGAGCAATCAAACAACAAAATCTGAATTTTCTATAAAAAATTTTTGATTTTCTGGCTAGAAAATAATGCCAATCAAACGACTATTTTTTATTTTCCATATAAAATTTTTCATGGAAAAATATTCCATAGAGATTTTTTTTTTTCCAGTCATTTTCCATGTTGGCAATCAAACACAGCCTAAATGATGCTTTTTAATAGTTACAAGGAAAACTACTACTCTCTATTTTTTTATCTATTATTAAAAATTATTTAATATCAAGAAATATAAATGGTTTTATTTAACCATTTTGCCTTACTGATTAAAAAATATATGCGCATGTACTTCATGATTAGCCCAATACACTCACACACACACACAAAGTATCTTTAGGTGGTGTTTGTTTGGCATAATTTAAAAAATCTTCTATTTTCAAATTCCCTAATTGGCAAATCACTTGTTTGTTTAAAAGGATTTTATTTTTATGTAGAAAATTAAAATCCAGCCAACAGTAAAAGTGAGGGATTCGGCCATAAAACAAAATCCTGAATTTTCATGTCCCTCACGTGACTATCACATGAGGGAGTTGAGGTTTGAGAAAAAGCTGAGGATAAACTAGGGTTCACAGCAAGAGGGTGTGATGTGAGAAGATGACCCAGCAATTCTCCTCCTTTTTCTCATCCACATCCCTTCTAGGAAGCGTTTGGTGCCTGAAGAAGCCCTGGTGGTCTGCCGTTCTCCGGGTCTCCGAATCTCCGGCTCTTTGACAAGCCCATAGTTGATCTTGGCTGCGATGACGTCCGACAATGAAGGCACTGATGATAATCAAGGTCATGGTATAACTCAAGGTTGTAGATGATGATTTTGTGGCATTTTCTTTGATGTTTTAGTATGCCAGTTAGACTGTGCTATTTTAGTGTTTCGAGTGTGAATGATGTTTTCTCTAAATTTGCTTTCTCATTCATTTGATTTTTGACATTGTGCTTTTTTCTGATATTGTTTCTCTGGCTAGTATGATATGCTCTGTTTATGTGAAAAATTATGGAGATGTGCTTACTTTTGTAGCAAATGTAGTGAGGGAAAATTATTTAATGTACACGTAGGTAAGTGCAAATAAAATGACTATATGGTGAGGGACAAAATGAAAAAAAAAAGTAAATAAAAAGATAGGCATTGTTTTATCTCAGTTGAGATTTAAGTAATAGCCAATTATTATATTTTTATCAAAATTTTGCTTTAATAGAAAAAGTCATAAAGTATGTAATATATTTGATACAATCATTAAAAACAAAAATAATTGTTAAAAAAATAAGTATATATATATATATATTAAATTAATTAAATTATACACAATTATTTTTGCTACAATTAAAAACATCAAATAAGATATTTTTTTTAATTAATTAAACTTCATGATCACCAAGATGGGAAAATCTTACTATAGATTTTTATATCATACAAATACATCAAACCAAACACATGTTTTCAAAATATAGATTTACAAATCTTTTCAAACAAACACAAAATCTTGAAATCCAACATCTTCAAATACATTCAACCAAGCACTAGATTTGACTCTTTTGTATTTTCAAATACGGGGATTTGCAAATACACTGTAATTATAAATCCACTGCATTTTTAACTACATTTAACCAAACATCACCTTAATAAAATAAAACATGCCACCGACCATTAGAAACAAATAAAAATATCATCTCATACCAAGTAGCTAGGAGTGAGCAAAATTGGGATATGCAGCTCTAAATTTAAGTTTTCAGCCAAACAAATATAACAAACTTATAATTTACAAAAAAAAATTAAAATCATATATTATTCACTACACCACAAAAATAATAAAAAGTTTTATCAAGCCTAAATAATACAAAATAGAATTCAAATATTTTTGGAAGTATCAAATGTCTCATAAAGCTAGAGAGAAGACGCTAGCGATGAAGACTAGAAGAGAGGAATTAAAAGAAAAAAATAATATACTTTAAAGGGATTTTACTTTTAACCCCTTTAAAATTTTAATTCATTATATATATATATATATATATATATTACTCTTAAATCGATTAGTTTAGGGATTTGAATTTTTTTTAACCTTTGTAAAATTTAATTTATTAATGTATATATAACTCTTAAAAGATTAGATTATAAATTTGGATTTTCTACTTTTAGTCCAAAAAAATTTGAATTCATCAATATATATAAATATAAGAATATATTAAAAACCAGATTGGATTCGGATATGTATTTTTTATTTTCTCCGCGCCCGGATCCTATCCAATTTTCATCCTAAACATCCGAATGGGATACCAACAAAATTATGATTTAAAAATTAGATACTGAATCTATCATCAAATCATGTGCTCACCCCTAATACCAAGTTATTAATATTATGACAAGACTTTGCAAATAAGGCGGATGTAGATGGCATTTATTATTTAAACGATATTAGATAAAAAGACATTAATAATACTGAATGTCACTGCCACCAATTTTAACATAAAACCATTGGATTTAAGTTATCTAGCTAGCTAGTAAACTTCAACACGCCAGTGATTAGTGCTCTGCAGCTCTCTTAGCATTTCATCCCAATCCACACCTCTTTCTTGAGCAATCTTGGCGAATGTTGCCTTAATTCCAGGTAGCATGGTATTTGATCCAGCGATATATATATATGCACCAGTTTCCAAAAGTTTGAAAATTTCATCGCCGCTTTGGTAGATGACATCATCCACAGAGTTATTCAAGGCCCTCTGATATCTGCAGCATTTCAATCATCATTAACATTTACAATGATTTAAATGTGTTATTTATATGTCCATTTTAACTAATTTATATGAGTAGAAATAATAATAGATTCAAATTAATTAATAATTTCAAATTTATAAAAAAATTATATAATTTTTCATATTCGTATTAAAAATCCATCAATATTCCATTAGTTTCTCTCATTATTTTAATTATTATCTTTAATTATCTCTCCCTCTCAAAATGATGTTTTGCTTTTCCCAAAAAATATTTTCCCATTTTGAAAGTGCAAAAAATACATTAAACATTAAAAATATAATTTAAAAAAATCATTTAATGTTTCACAAGTTTTAAACACACATAAAAATACTTTTTTTCTTAAAAAAATATATAAATAGGACCGAAAGGAGTATTAATTAGTTTATCTATAAAGTACCTGAAGCGATCACTATTGTTATTTTGAACTTGAATGAATTCCTTGTCGTATAAAAGGCTGTTATAGTTGTCAGCCCCGGAGATCAACCAGATATTATCAGTATTTCCTAGTATGTTAGATAAAAATATGCCTTGGATATTACTGCGGAAAGGGGCAACACCAGTTGCCGTTGCAACCATGATATGTTTAGAATGCATTTTCCTTTCTTCGTCAAATACCATTTGTCCACCAAAAGGACCTGTAATAAAAACGCATGACAAAATTAAATCAATTTTGTCACAAGTAATTAAAAGAGTTGTGGAAATTTAAAATGGGAAAGATGTGAGACAAAGACATAATCAAACATATTGGTTAAAAAACACACACACACCCAATTTTAACAAATTAATCATGCATCACTTTCATAATATATATAGCGCACACATGAATTAATTGAATGCTTTTATATATTGTTGGCGTTGATAATATTTAGATTATATATCTCCGGAAAATTAAATTTAAAACAATTAAAGTCTTGTAATTAAATATAAAGTTAATTTAGAATAATTTATTTTCAAACCTGAAATGTCAACTGTGTCTCCAGCTTTAACATTACAGAGGAAGTTACTGACACTGTCTGGCGACAGTTCGGCACGACGAACGCATAGACTGAGTGTCTTGCCATCAAAAGTATCTCCACTGCTACCTGATGCAATCGAGAAATAGCGTTTGATCTGCAGAAATAATATATAATTAGTAGAAAAACACTAAAAAAATTAAATCACAAAATGTGAAAATGCATGCACTTAAACATGCTCGATCCCCACCGATTGAAAATGTACTAAAAGATATTGGCCTTCCTTGAAACTAAAACTGCCACCGTGATCAAGCACAATATGGCAGACCTCTCCGATTTCGCCTTTTGGGGCCAACAAGAGTCTCCACTGAGACAACTGTTGTTGTGTAAATCTTCTCAACTTTCACAGGTACTTCTGATCTAACCTCCGCAGCTTCTAAAGGGATGACTGCAGCATTCAGTTTTGTAGCTCGGCGTCCAGACATGCGGATAACATTGTGGTTATAATTGGAGTATTGCTGTTTTTCTTTCCTCAAAGATAAACAGGGCAGGGATGTCGGCGCATTGTTTCCGAAGCTCAGATTACTGAAAATCTGTATAACAAAAATGTGAATATTGAGCTACAAATTAACTGCACATATATATAATTAATTATGGCTTCCAACTGTTCATACACACTGACACGCAGACACACAAAAGAACAACAAAGCACAAGACACAGAGAGAATTATTGAGACATAAAGATGTTTTTATTACCTGTGAGCCAGAATGATTAAACCCTAAACCCTTCACAGGGAGCATCTTAGCTTGCATCACGCTGCAAACATCAGCCCTGCAATCAATTACAACCAAAACCTTAGCTTGAAATGCATATATAGCCAATCACACTTGTATATCATGAATAATATATTACAAAGGATATATGTTAGTGAAATATAAGGATATATACATGAGAGCCATTTCGGAGTTTCCACAACACAAAGTGCGTAATTAACCACAGTCAATAGTGTGAAGAATGAAAGAAGAGGGACTCCATATATATTGAAGAGAAACCAGGAAAACTTTCTCACAAAGATCATCAATTGCGTGGTGCAAAATGCTCCTATGACTATTCCTTCACGTGGCCCTTTCAAGCAATATTGAACGTGATATAATTCATCAAAAGCCATTATGACATACGACCCCATTATGAATTCTGAGGCCAATGGTCATCTTTACCATAGTACTGTCACATGTGTTGGTTTGTTTAGCAGGGATAAATTCAAACATGTAAACATTGGTCTTATCATATATATGATATTAGATTAAATTAAATCTAAATAGTATATTTAGTTATTATTTAATTGAATAGATGTGATCAATTGATGTGAGCAGTTTCTTAACATGAAAGTACATATTTTATTTTCCTTCAAAATCAAAAGTTGAATGTTTATTTTTTAAAATGCATTAATCATGTTCATCCATTTAACAAAATCTTAAAAATACAATTAGAAAGACGATAAAAGTTAAAAGTACAAATTCATGCTTTGTCCATATTTTTATATATAAAAAGAATTTGATTAAGTGATATGCCAAGCATAAGAGGAAACTATGGAATTTGATCATGTGTTTCACATATGATATAATTTTATTTAGTTTTTGATAAATTAGATTCTCATTTTGTAAAAGCTCTTAATAGTAATTTTTATTATTTTTGAAAATTCAATTTCTATTTCAAATTTTTTTCCTTTGAGAAAAAAATATGTATGATGGCCATTATGAATGGTCACTGGTTTTTGTTTTTGAAGAATCAATTCAAACTTGGATAAAAACCATATTTCAATAATTAATATTGTCCGTGATATTTTACTTCAATAATTTATATCACGGTTTGACACATATATTCCTAAAAAATTCCAAATATTTTAAATGAAGAAAAGTATGAATAGCTTCTGTTAAGAAAGAAAAATGAAATAAAAATATAATATAAAAACCAATTTTATTATAAATAAAAGAAGTGTGCAAAGCTGCCGTGAGAAAGATATGAGATAAAGGCAAAAATATATTGATGAAACAATAAACACTCAATTTTAGCAAACTTCCCCTATTCAATGCCTTTGTGATCACACTACCACTTACATCACAGTTTTGCATATAGAGTTCTTGCATAGGCCAAAACTTCATTAATCAGGTGGTCCTTATATATATGGAAGAGAAGTGTGTGGAAGCCCACTTGGTCACAAAAATTAAAAAAAAAATATCAATTTATGTGGTCCCTATATATAAGACAAATGACTGGAAGTCCATAACAAAAATCATTTGAGCTCAACTTGCCTGGTTTAAAAACTAGGTAAATTTTTAGTTCTCATTTATTATATGATGCCATGTCTCCATATGAAAAAATTAATTACAATAAAAAAAAAAATAGATATGTGGCAGCATGTGATAAGGCAAAATCAGGGATTTACCTGATTCTTAAACCAGGCAAGCTGAACTCAAGTTATGTGGTGAAAAAACATTCACGTCTCTGAACTCAACTTGCTTGGTTTGAAAATAAGACAAATCCCTGGGACTCACTTATCATATGATACCATGTATCCATATATTAAAAAATTAATTACAATAAAAATAAATAAATAGACACGTTAGAATTATTGAACTTATCTTGTTCTCAAACTAGGCAAGTTTAGCTCCACACGTCTCTAAAGCAAGTGAACATGTGAAACATTTCATCTGGAGACAAAAGAGAAAGTAGCTCGTACACTAATGTTTCGAGTATGCACTCCCATGTGGCCACGTCACATGGTCCTCTTTACTATCCTTCCTACCTACTGTCACTTGCGCTTATTTAGCGAAGCTCAAATCAAAATATGTAAAAGTAGCTAGTTCTCATGATATGATTAGACAAAATTAAATTCAAATAATATTTTTTTAATTTCCATGTCATAACAAAAAAAAATTGCCTGCATAGGCTACAAAGTCACTGAAAACTATGTTTTTTGTTTTTTTTTTATAATGACGAAGTCGGACCCCTGACAAAGATCGTACTTAAATAATTCAAAACACTTCAATAACATAGCACGCCAAAGTTTTCCTTCAATAATTTATATCAGGGCTCTTTCACACATTTACCCCCCGGGTCCCCACAAATTCTTGGTAATTTAAATAAAAAAAATTACAATAACTCCTGTTACTCTAGAGATGGGCATGGGCCGGTTAACCGGCCCGGCGGGACCGACCCGCCGGGTTACGGTTCACCGGCCCACCGACCCGGACCCGGCCCGGCTGGGTATAGAACCCGCCGGGCCGGGTTGGCCCGTCGGACCCAGCGGGTCTGGGTCACAGGAAGCCGGGCCCGGCGGGTTGGGCCCGACGGGCCGGCCCACTCAATATTAAACAATTCAGAAAAATTTAGAAAAAATAAAAAATTCAAAAAAAGGTTGGGCCCGGCGGGCCGGGCCGGGTTGCAATCGGGTCTAGCCTAGCGGGTTGATCCCGGCGGGCCAACCCGCCGAGTCACGGGTTGGGCCAAGCCCATCCCGTAACCGGCCCGTATCTATGACGGGCCGATTACGGGTTGTTGGCCCGGCCCTCCGGGTCAGTGACCCAGCGGGCCGGTTCTGGGCCGGGCACGGGCCGGGTTGCCGGACGGCCCGTGCCCACCTCTATGTTACTCTACCACGTTACTAATTTCGTTAATGTGCCAAAAGGCCTTCTGTTTTTTTTATATATATATATATATATATATATATATATATTATACATACTTTTTCATTCGATTGCCATTATTTTTTTTTTTATTATTTTTTACAAAATAGGTGCACCACCATTTAACAAAAATCAAGAACAAGTATAGGTTAAAGTTAATTTATTAACACATCTACACAATGCCAATATTCTAAGAGACCATTGGCATTAATTTATTATTAAAAATACTATCTTTGCCTATAAGAAAACATCGTTCAACCTAGCATGGGCACCGGCGCCCAACTTGCCCTCTATATGTTGCCTTGTTCATTGGCACCTAGCTTGCCTCTTGTTGTCTCCAACTAAAGGAGTGAATCGCAGCCTTTGTGCACCAGTAACAACCAATTAACGCCGATGCAAGGAGAGAGCTTACCCCATACCCATTGATGATCGAGTGTACAATGTTCTATTATTTTATATCATTTTATACACTCATTAGGCATGTATTAAAAATATAAAATGAAATTCGATGTTAAACATAATGTGTTTTGTATTCTTAGGCTTCGGGCAGCACTTAAAGACAAGAGAGAACCATAAGAAGCATTCTAGACCCAAAACGAAGAAGATAGAGCTCTCTCGGCATCAATTGAATAAGGACAAGGCAAACAGGATGGCTTACGAGCATCTTTCAGCCTGGATTACAGCCGTAAGCCTCTTCCAGAGAACCTTGCGCCCATGCTTATGCCCATAAAAGGAAGTTCAGAGCCAAACTCGAGGACCTTAAGGGCAAGACTTATACCCGTAAGGACCATTCAGAAGAGCTTACAACCAGAGCTTACAACCGTAAGGACGGTCGCAAAGGTCAGCGCATGAAACTTACGGTCTAACGCTTACGGCCGTAAACTGAACTGTAACACAGACAAAAGACCTTAAGGATGGGACTCACTACCGTAAGTGTTCACTTAAGACTCACAACCTATCTTCTCCATCTCCTTACTGCCACGTCCTTATGCCCGTAAGCAACCCTTAAGCGACAGAGTATAAATAGACTTAATGAGGATTTTTAGGGCAATCTTTGATTCTTTTCTTGGAGGCAAGGATAGAGAAGAAAGGAGACGAATCTCTAGGGATTTAGAGGAGATTTAGATCCAATATCAAGGGGCCGGAAATAGATCATAGCAGTCAAGCTCACCTTGGCAGCGTTCGTGGAAGGTTTCTTGGAGTTTTCCGGCGATTTACGTGTTGCACGATTGAGAAGGTGGTTTCTATGTTTACATTCATCCTCATCATGTCTTGTAATTTGAATGCTTGCCTCCATTAATAGAGGGCTTATTTCTTAGATGTTTGGCCATAGTTGAGCTCTTGAATTTTATCTTTTGACATTGGTTGTGGATCTATGTGATTTACTTATTTTCTAATTGCAATCCATGTTATTTGATTGCTATTGTGGCAAAAACCCTAGTTTTAATACTTGATATGCTATGTGACGAGTAGAAATACCCACCTAGCATAGACATACCGCAATTAGAGGGGATTGTGAGTAAGCCTAAAAATAGGGTACTTTGGAGATGTCGTTCTCCTGAATCCTCCCGAGGTAGTTAATGAGTATTCCCAAGGTAGCACTTTATTACACAATTGGGGCATGCACTTGCGTCCCTATTGCCCACTTACAAACCCATCCCCAGCAAAGGGTAGCTTTGGATATTTTGTTAAACTCTAGCACAACAAGGATTAAAAAAAGTACTAAACTAAAAAAATAAAGGACTATGTTTAGTAGAATGTCTGAGGGTCTACGGTTTCAATTGCACCATAGCACAAGATATATACAAGTTGTTGTTGGTAATCTATTAAACCCCCTAGTAGTGAGATTTTCCAAGGTAAGATGCTTATCATTTTAAGCAAGCCAGTTAAAAGCACTAACTTAGAACATGGGCACCTAGAAAATGGGCACTTAAAACCGACTATTGGAGGATAGTTTCCAAGACTGTTAAACGAGATTCAAATCAGGATCAGAGGCATTAAACAGAGCAATTGTGTCTCTTACAATACCCATAGGGTAAAGAAACTTTAAAAAATTCTCAGGCTAGAGATTCAGCTTCACCATCCAGCCAATTATCATACCAGAAGCGTATTCTCATGCCATCCTTAAAGATCTTCTGGATACAATTCCTAAATGGTGGTAGCAATCCTTAGATACCCTGCTAGAAGAAAGAGCTTTTTTTCGATTTAATTGTGAAAATATTCCAGATCAGGTTGATATGGAAATAATTGTATTGGATAACTTAGGAACCACACCAAGAACTATCATTCATTAGACTCTCGAAAAAAATGTCTGAGGGTCGGTATAAGATTCTAAAAAAAGTTGAAAAGTTTTGAGACTGATGGTAATTTTCTAGTTTAAACAGTTATCCATCAAAAGTTTTATTTGCAAACATAAACATGATTTGATATATATATACCGCAAGATATATTCCGAGCATTCATTTCTATAATACTAGTGTAGGCCTTCTTTTTGGCATTACTGTGTATTTTGACCTGTGGTTGTTGACACTACATGCTATAGCTTGATCCATACTTGCTTCTAGTCATCCAAGGCAGTATCCTAAATATATGTAGCCCTTTTCTCTTATTTGATTATGATACTATTCTATTGTATAAGATTGCTATGTTTCTGGTTGTATGTTTATGTCCCCTGCTTGAGTTTATTAAGGTTTTCTTACTTTGGATCATCAAATATTATTTTAATATATGAGTATCACATCTCTTAATTATTTTATTTGATTAATTATTTAGGGCCAAATATGTAGTTGGTACAGTCAAGCTTTGCAAGAAAAACCTGGTGGCTCCTAGGATATTGAAGCTTCCTCAGGTGACTGATATCTTTGCACTTTACCTAAAGGTTGGACCAAAAGTTGCCACGTGTATAGCTCTGTTTTCCCCAGACCAACATCATGGCATTATGATTGATACTCATGTGTGGCAGCTTAGTTCTTGAACTAATAAAACTTTAAATGTGCTTAATCTTAATTCAGATAGCTTTTCATAGTCCCAAGTATTTTGCATAATCTATTTTGTCATATAGCATACTGTATGTTTAGATGACAATGCTTACCAATACTACATGATTTTATTTGTCAAGTTTTATGGAAAAACACTCTGGTTCATCTTATGGCTACAAATGTTGGAAGTTTACTATAACTTTTCCTTCTATAGGAGACAAATATTTCAATTAGTTTGCGGTGAATTTTATTGGCATGATCTAAACTAATTGATACTATATTCATCTCATGCTTGGTTTGCAAGTTGAACAACATTTATAAAGCTCATATAAATAACTAGCCTTAATTGTGATGAACAAGACTCCTTGAACTTTGATATAATTTCCAGTGAACTTGTAACTTCTCATTGTCTATTAAGATGTCCATCTTGTCTTTTACCTGCTGAGTTATTAATTTTAGATTAGAAATAATTGCAGTGGACTATTTTGATATTCAATACTCAGCAATGCTATTGGTAGGATAATGCAAATTGCCATACAGTATCTCATGCCAGAGCTTGCAAGCAAGAGTTTGACCCCCAAGCTAAGTAGTTGCACTGTAGATGCGTTTGTAGCCCAATTGGGGAAACTGGTTAGGAACAAAATTTTCATAGGTGAACTTTCCTCCCAAAAATTGATAGACAATTATAAGGTGTTGGTCAGAAATCACAATAAATGCAAAGAAGGCACATGTGTTTGATGAAATGCTCTTCAGAGAACTTGGGAAAAGGTTTTTACGTAATGCTATGTTAGTAGGAAAAAGACCATTCAAAGATTTAGAACTAGCAGATGAGCTTCATGCTCTTATTCATATTATATTTAAAAAGGAACTAATGATGAGTGCACAATGTTAATGTAGTTAATATCATTTTGTACACTCAATTGGCATGTTAGAACCATATTGTGGAATTCGATGCTAAATATGGTGTGTTTTGTATTAATAGGCTTAGGCCCGTGCTTAAAGAAGAGAGAGAGCCAAAGGAAGAATTTCAAACGCCAAACAACGAATTTGGAGCTCTCTCAGCATCATTAGAACAAGGACAAAGAAAACTGGGTGGCTTACGTGCAGTTTACCGTCAACCTTACGGCCGTAAGTAAGTTCCAGAGAATCTTGCGAGCTTGCTTATGCCCATAAAGAAGGATTTAGAGCTAACTTAGCAGACCTTACATGCAAGGCTTATGCACATAAGGATGCCCGTAAGAACCATCTAGAGGAGCTTAGGACCACAGCATACTCCCGTAAGAACGGTCGCAAGAAACTAAACAATGAAGCTTACGGTCCAGCGCTTACAGCCGTAAGCTGGACTGTAACACAAACATAAGACCTTACGGCGTAAGTGTTCTCGTAAGGCTTCCAACCATCTTCTCCAGCTCCCTTGTGGCCTATCCCTTACGCCCGTAAACAGCTCGTAAGCAGTCAGGTATAAATAGAACTTATGAGGATTTTTAAGGCATTATCTATTTCAGCAATTCTTGGAGACGAGGTTAGAGAAGAAAAGAGATGAATTACCAGCACTTAAGGAGCAATTTGGAGAGGGATTCTGATCTACATTCAAGGAGATTGAAGATCATAGCCGTCAAGCTCATCTTGGTGGCATGTGTGGAGGTTTATCAAGCAACTTCTCTGGCGATTCTTTATCCTAGGGATTGAAAAGGGGGTTTTCATGGCTTTCATGTTTTACTTCATTATTTGTATCTTGAATACTTGTCCTTCATTAATGGAGGGTTAATTTGTAGATGTTTGGGTATAGTTGAACCCTAAGGTTTATATTTTTTACTTTGGCTGTTGGATCTTTAATGCTTTATTTGATTTCTCATTTGTAATCATATCTATTTGAGTATAATTGTGTGATTGAATGCTTGATTGCTAATAAGGTGAAGGCCCTAGCTATCATACTTGGTATTGCTACATGACAAAAAAAAATTCCCACCTAGCATAGACTTGTTGCAATTTGAGAGGAGTGGGTACACCTTTAGTTAGGGTATCTAGAAGACTGTCTCCCACAATCCTTCCGATTGGGTTAGTGATAATCTCTGTGTTCTTTGCAATCATGTGGAGTGGATTTTAGGAGAAATCGCATTTCTGCTCTGTATTTGGATTAGGATAATCTCTCTTTTTGGGGAGATTATCTACTTAAGAGATTGTCATTAACCCACAATAACGTTTCATACAATGTTAATGAGATTGTCTGGATGTTTGTATCAACTCTGCACCTATTTAGTTACATTTCGCCTGAGAAATCGGGGTTTTGTATAAATCTAGAAACCTTTCTGTTCAAATAGGATTGTATGCCTAGACAACCATTGTCCTATACCTCATCACCCTAGAGGAATGCTATTTCCGGACATCGTTTTCTTCCTTGACTTCTCTCATATTATTTCCCGTATTTTCTTGTTTTTATTTGCTTTTGTTCTCATACACACCACTCGACCTTTCAGGCTATTTTTGGGTTTAGAGTCATTACTAGTATTCACCTTCTTCCCTATAGACTGACACTCTACACTTACGCACACTTTATTACGCGATCAACGCATACACTTGCATTCCTATCAACCAGTCAAGAGGTTCAACACGAGCATGCTATTGGCTATACCTTTTCTTTAAAACACATCCCTATTGGCTAGATAAGAACACCAAGAGATACTAAGAGCATTCAATGCTCTCTCCATTACAAAACACCATCAACTTATACTTAAACATAACAGTACACTTAATAACTTGGGCACCATGCTTGTATGTGAACGACAACCATGCATCCATGCTTCACATCTTCACCAGCTGCCACCACGCGTCGGGCGCTGCCCATACCTTCAATCAGATCTCAATATAAGGTTGATGTAACAAATCAACAAAGAAAAAGCAAAGGATAAAGAAAATAGTTGTTGAATTACCCTGAGAAAATGATTAAAATCCTTTACATATAAGAATTAGTTTGCTGACCTGGTTTAAACTTCACTATTTACTAATAAAAGAAATAGGAGAACCTATGTTTTCCGCAATTTTATTTATTTACGTATTCTTCCTCAGTTTAATATAGCATAAAAGAAATAGGATAACATATATAAAACTAATCTTATGATTCATTTTAAAATTATTCACAAAAATTCTAAGCAAAGGTCACAATATCAATATACTTAAAGTAAATAAATGCTTCTAATGAGCATATTCTAGAGTCATATCACTTTTAGAAAAATTAACTAAGATTATGCATGTTAAGAATTTCATATTCTAGCATTTAATAATTTTTTATTTGATTTTAATTGCAATTATATTTTTTTTGTAAGGAGAACTCCTAGGTCAAGGATTAAGCGGTTTGAAGATTAGGGAATTACAATAAACTCGAACAAGTTCTTCACATCATGAATCACTTATGCAACAAAGCAAAAAACAGTCCCAATGTTAAGAGAAAACAACAATGATAATTTTTAATATCAACTAAAAAATTGTAATAGAGATAGATAAGATGGTGCCAAATTCTTTACTTTGTGTAATTAAGCATAATACATTGTCCTTGATATGCTCATGACTTGTTAATAAAAATGAATGAAATTGATTCTAAGATACTTATGAATGTGTTCCAAGATTTGCCTTGTACACTTGCAGCTAAAAATGAATGGAAAAATACATTAAATGCAGCTTAGAGTAGATTTTAGAGGTGGTTATAACCACCTCTAAAAGCATTTAAATGTTATTAATCTTTTAGATGGTTATAAATGCCTCTAAATTAGTTGTGAAAAAAAAACATCGCTAACTTTTTATAGGAAGTTTTAGCCTTTGAAAACCGTTTCTAAAACCCTTTTCTAGCATAGTGCTTGTTTTGATTACTAGCTTGTTATTAGCCACGGAGATTTATTGTTGTAATTGTTTGTACAACTGTAACTGCTGCTAAGCAAGTCATCTATTAGTGATTGTGTTGGTTTCCATTATTGGAACTTGATCAAGTGATATTTTTGCCCTAAAGATTACTAAGTTTGCATGAAAGAAGAGCTGTGGAAGTGGTACATTCAATAGATTTTCATTGTTGTTCTAGATTAGTAACTTAATTGAAATCATGTGTTTGTTTGGCCATATTTAAAAGTACATGTAATTGGAATTATATGATCTTGTAAAATCTGATATTTGTTTGGCTGAATTTGAGGAATTCAAAGTAGTTATAACTACAGTGGTAAGAGATTTTGTTGGATTTGTAACTATGCCCAAATCGGGCGTAGTTCAAACTCCTGAAGTTTGGAATTTAAAGCGAGTCTTGCACATGGTGTCATGTGATATGGAATTTTTATCTTTTTATTATTTCTCAAACCAAGATCTTCACATGATAATAAAAAATTTAGACTCATCTTTATCTTTGTTTTTTTGAAAACTTGTAATTTCTTTTTTTCTAAGTTTTTATTGTTTTACAAATTTTTATCTTTAATTTTTTATTTAGTAGGCTAAGATCTTCCATCATGTAAAATAAAAAATAGTATATTATTATATTTTATCTTCATATAAAATGAAAAAAATTAAAATTAACAAATTTAATATAATTATTAATAATAAAGGCTTATTATTATATTTTTATTAATACTTTGCTTTAAAAAATCATAAATTATGTAATATATTTAATATAATTATTAAAATTAACAATAAATTGTAATGAAAAAATAATTATATATTAAAATAAGTAATTCTATGTATAATTATGTTTTGATACTATTAATAACATTTAATTGTGTATTTATAATTAATTAAACTTAATGCTGAACCAAGGTGGGGTAACCTCACCAAAGGTATTTATATCCTAAAAATACATCCAACTAAATAATGTTTTCAAAATCCAGATTTACAAATTCCTCCAACCAAACATAAAATTTTATAATCCAGCATTCCAACTACATCAAACCAAACACTAGTTTTAATACTCCTTGTATTTTTAAATACAGTAATTACAACTACATTGTAATTTGAAATCCACTGCATTTTCAACTATATCTAACCAAACGCTACCTTAGTGCTATGTTCTTTGGAGATTACTACATTAATTACAATTACGGTTTCAACAACACAGTGAAACCCCCAAGCAACAGTATATATGGAGAGTAAAGAAGAGGAACTCTAAACCATAAACCTATATATAGAAGAGAAACGAGAGGACCTTGCACGGTAACAAAGACAATGGATAATGTACTCATGGTATATATCTTCTACCTATCTCCCAATTATGCACTCTGAGATGGCATGATCCCCTTTACCATCCTACAGTCACATAGGTTTGTTTGTTTAGCAGGGATAAATCAAATTATGTAAACTTAGGTCTCATCAAATATATATTTTTTACATTAAATTGAATTCAAATAGTATACCACAAAATGAAAACACTAAAAAAAGTATCAGTCATCAAGAAAAAATTAATAATTTGCACACCAACTTGCATGAGCATTCAAATTTAATTTTCAATTCAATGGTTCATTGGGAATTAATCAAAACCATACTGTCACATATTTATTTGGTTCCAAGCTTCGAGAATTAGGAATATGTGTCCCTTTGGTTCTTCATGTTTGAGCCCTGTTTGAGTAATTACATTCAGGGGGCTTTTATTTTGGGGGAAATGGAGAGAAGTGGGAAGTGGAGGAAAGCGTCACTTCTCTGATGTGGAAGAAGTGATATCACTTTCAGTACTTCTGGTGTACATTTGTTAGAAAGTGAAAATGGAACTAAAGAGTTTGACCATTGAGTGGACTTCTATATGAGTTAAAAAAAATGGAAGTGGGGAGAAGTTGGTTTTTATAGAATGAATCACTCCCCCACCCCTAGTTTCAGTAAAAAAAAATTACTAAAAGAGGTTTAGTTTAAAATCCACTTCAGTCAAAAGTGAGGGGAAGTTACACTTCCCCTACTCTGGACAAAAGAACACCAAAAGTTGGGGAAAGTCATATCACTTCCCTCTACTTCCTCAAAAATGAATGCCCCCCTCAATTGTAAAAATTGGTTTCTTAAAATGCGGGAGGTCATGAGAGACATCATCATAGACAACTCATTATAATTAGTTTGCTCTATATATCTCATTGCTTATACATTTAAAGCACAACTTGGGGAATACATGCAAGTAATATTTTTGAAGGAACCACTCAAAGCTACTATACCAATTTATCTAATTTCCTAATTAACTCCCCTCAAAATTAATAAATGCAACCAGAGAACTTGCTTTACACCTAAACATTGGCAGAGATTTATAAGCTAGGAGTTTTTTCACATATGCCCCTAAAAATTATATGTAATTATGCAATCTTGAGTGGCATGCATGCAAATCTATCTTATTCTTCAAGATTTTTTTCACATATACTATTAAAATCAAGGAAGGATCTATAGTGGAGGCAGTGGGAGCAACTGCCCCCACTCAACTTTGTAAAATTCATTAAATAATATCTTTTTTTTTATTTTTTTCAATTAACTCCCACTAAAACTAAGAAATAAAACCTATATAAAAACAATTAAAAATTATCAGAGAACTTATATAAAAAATATATTTTAAAAAGTTAATTTGCTTCCCCATCACTCAATTTTGAACCCAATCATATTTCTCTCATTCGGTTCTCCCATACCGAAGCTTGGAGGTATGAATTAGAGAGCAGCCTTCAATCCTCGCCATTGACAGAAAAAAACATGCTAATAATCACAAGAATAAAAGGAGACAAAGATTTAACAAGGTTCGGTGAGATACCTACGTCCTCGAGAGCGATGAGCGGTGGCCTCTTTTATTAATTCAGAAGAAAAGAATTAATTAGGGTTACAAATTTACCTTGTACCGTACCGCGGGGCGTTGCCCCCGCACCCCCAAGCATCTGTATTTTATTTAGTATATGAGCCATACCTAACAAATCTCCACCTTGGCGAATATCAAGCCCTTTAGGACACTCACCAAAATGGGTTGGGCTACCTTACCTGTCTAGCAGAAATCAACATTCAACAAGTCCAAGCAATGCATCAACTTGTTGATAGTAACCAACTTGGTCAACATATCAGCTGCATTCTTACTAGTATGAACCTTCTGCAATAGCATCTCACCAGATGCAATCAACTCTCTAATCTTGTGAAACCTCACATCACCTGGTTCTTAGCAAATAAATAGCACTTTGACTATCACAAAGCAACTGAACTCCATCTTTCTTAACACCCAGTTCCTTCACTATCACAGTAAGCCATAAGGCTTCTTTAGCAGCTTCAGCTACTACCATGTACTCAGCTTCAGTTGTAGATAATGCCACAATAGACTGAACTGTTGATTTCCAACATATAGCCCCTCCACCAAAAGTAAAAACATACCCAGTTATAGACCTTCTGTCATCCAAATCATCAGC
Source organism: Dioscorea cayenensis subsp. rotundata (assembly GCF_009730915.1). NCBI lineage: Eukaryota > Viridiplantae > Streptophyta > Magnoliopsida > Dioscoreales > Dioscoreaceae > Dioscorea > Dioscorea cayenensis. The sequence goes on along the minus strand of NC_052481.1, from coordinate 20,216,001 downwards.
ATAGTCTAAATCGACATATCCTACAATTAAAGGATCATTCTCCTGACTGCCATAAACAATTCCATACCCTACAGTACCTTTCAGATACCTGAAAATCCACTTGACTGCTTCCCAATGTCGTCTACCTAGTTTAGACATTTACTTACAAACTTGACTAACAACATGGCCAAGTCAGGACGAATACATACCATAGCATACATCAAGCAGACAATTGCACTAGAATATGGAACATTTGCCATGTCTTCAATTTCCTTATCTATCTTAGGACACTGTTCTGAAGAAAGCTTAAAATGATTTGCCAATGGAGTGCTCACTGACTTTGCTTTGCTCATCTCAACCCTGTCTAACACTTTCTCAACATAACCTTGTTGAGATAGTTATAGTTTTCTTGAGCCTCTATCTCTGTGAATCTCCATTCGAAGAATTTTTCTTTGCAGTACCTAAGTCTTTCATGTCAAATTCTTGGCTCAACAAAGCTTTCAACCAAGGACATCATACATGTTCTTTGCAGCAATCAACATATCATCAACATATAGTAACAGAAAAATAAAAAAACCATTATCAAGACTATTAACATAAACACAACAATCATACTCACATCGTCTATAGTCAATCTAAATCATGTATGAGTCGAACCGCTTGTACCATTGTCTTGGAGACTGTTTCAACCCATACAATAATTTCTTTAACCTACAAACTAGATGCTCATGTCTAGGTTGAGTGAATCTGTCTGGCTGCACCATGTAAATCTGCTCATCTAGATCACCATGTAAAAAAGCAGTTTTAACATCCATCTGCTTTAAATGCAAATCCCAACAAGCTACTAATGCAAGTACTGATCTGATTGAAGTATGCCTAATCACAGGAGAAAAAATTTCATCATAATCTATCCCCTTCTGTTGTGAAAATCCCTTTACTACTAATCGAGCCTTGAACTTTTCGCCTTCTTTTTCTAATACTGCTAGGTTTTTTTTTGTACACCCACTTGCACCCAATAGCCTTCTTTCCCTCTAGAAGGTGAACTAGCTCCCATGTATGATTTTTCTGCAAAGACTCCATCTCCTCAACCATTGCACACATCCATTCCTTTTTCTCCTGGCTAGTGATAGCTTCTTGAAAGCTAGTTGGATCATCACTAGTAATGAGGAGTGCAAAAGAGACCATGTCTTCATAATCCAATCTGCTTGGAGGCTTTACATTGGTATGTCTTTGTCTATCTCTGACTAGATTATAATTTTACAGATCATCTGTATTAGAACCACCAGATGTTGGATTTAGACTTTCAACTCTCTCAACTACTATTGGATGAGGTTCTTAATCCATTTGCAATATATCTAAACTAGAACTATTTTCTGGTCTTTGTCTTGATGCTGCTGCAACATGAACTGCTCATCAAAAACTGCATCTCTACTGATCACCACTTTCTTTGCAATCAGATCCCAAAATTTATATCCTTTGACACCTTTCTTGTAGCCCAGAAAGATACACTTCTTCGATTTTGGATCAAGTTTTGATCTTTCATCACCAGGTTCATGCACATAAGAGAGACAATCAAAAATCCGTAAGTGATCAAAATCAATTGCATTACCTATCTATACCTCTTCTACAACCTTGCCACTAAATGATGCCCGTGGTGATCTATTGATGAGGTAGCAGGCCATACTCACAGCCTCTGCCCAAAAGCTTTTAGGAAACCCTGCATTCAGTCTCAAGCATCTTGCCCTTTCAGTCAATGACCTGTTCATCCTTTCTGCAACACCATTCTGATGTGGTGTCTTGCGCACTGAAAAATACCTCTAAATCCCATGCTCCTCACAAAATTTCTAAAACTGTGAATTTGTTTACTCTGTGCCATTATCAAATCTCAAATGCTTGATTTTTCTACCAGTTTGGTTCTCCACCTCGGGTTTCCATAGCTTGAATTTGGCAAAAACATCAGATTTATGTTTCAAAAAATACACCCAAACTTTTCTAGAAAAATCATCTGAAAAAGTAACATAATATTGAGATCCACCCAATGACAATTCCCTCGTAGGCCCCCACACATCATAATGTACATAATCTAGAATCTCTTCAATTTTGTGCTTTCTAGTCAAGAAACTAACTCTAGTATGCTTTCCAAGAACACAAAACTTACAAAAATCAAGCTTGCAGCTTTTAACAGCATGCAACAAATTTCTTTTATGCAATTCAGTCATCCCACGTTAACTAAGATGACCAAGACACATGTGCCATAATTTTGTATTGTCATCATATATATGACTCAACAAAATGAACTCCACCTACAACTGTACTTCCTAACAGTTTGTAGATATTTCTTGCAATTAGCTTTCCTTTCATCACACTCAATACACCCTTAACAATTCTAATGGTTCCCCTATCCTCATCTGCTTTAGGAATGAAACAATTCTTATGCAAAATACCCAAGGAAAGTAGATTCTTTTTCAAATCTGTTATATGCCTAACATCAGAAAGTGTTTAAACAATACCTATTAGAAAATAATCGATCTAATCAAATTAGGGTTAGGAAAAACCATTCTAATCAAATTAGAACTATCAATTACAATTAATTGATATTTAATCAACAATTGATTAATTATCAGGGATCGATCACATGAACACATGAATATAAGTAAAAGATCAAGGTTACCTCACAGAGATTTCACAAACACAAAATCCTCCAATGCACACACGCAATGTTCTCGAACTTTTCACCCTTGATTCGGAAAAAGTGATGGCTTCTTTTGCTCCAAGCAACTAATGTGAATATTAGAGTTTTTGCAGTAGCCGTCTTTTTTATGACAATCACAAATTAATTAATTGAAAAACCCTAATCTTATATCACATATTTATAGGGAGTATATATATTCGGATAAGGTTAAAACATCTAGCGTGGACCCGTTTGGGATCACTACATCTTTAGCAATTTAGTCCATACTAATTTTAAAATCACAATCATGTCCATCAACAAATTGCAATTTAATCCAAAGATTAGAGATATTCATATATGAGACCCCAATATAATTATTTACATATTAGTCCTTCTATCAATAAATATTCCATATAAGTGGGATAATTAGACCACCAGTGGCATTGTCGATCTCCACTTATATATGTGTTTCTTTACACTATTGGACATAAAATAATTTAAAAAAATGTATAATAATATATATTTTTTATATATAATAAAATACTTTCAAAAAATTAACCAGCCGAATTTATCCAACACATAAGAAACACAATCTAGAATATTCTCTCCTACAATAGGAGTGATAGATCCCATCTTGGATGATTACAAACCTTCATGTATTTATTATATAACCCATTGTGTCTGTAAATAGCATGTAATTAGCATCACCGGTTGACACTATCAAAGTAATATAATTTATACTTAAGATTTAATAACATTCTCAGATAATAAGGACTTTCTATAACAGAATAACTCATTTGTTCTATGACAGTGTTTGGTCTAAGAGTTCTGTATGGTCCAGTTCAATATTTGTCAACTACAAATATCCACAATGTTACTAAAAGTCTCCACTCTAGTGGCTGAGACATACCACGCTATCACATATAGTAGTACAACATGTGACAACTAATAATGAATAAAAAATCATATTTTATCTCATAGGTTGTGAACTATTTTGGGTTGCAAGGAACATAGATAATCATGTCTCACTTTAATGATCTCTATCATTAATTTGAAATCTATACAATGCAAGCCCATATTAATATATCATCAAACATGAATAATACAATACCCATAATTATGCATGCAATGAAATAAAACTATTTTATCATTAAACAATAACTAAAATTGGCTTTGTAGGGCATACTAGTTTTTCAGTATCATCATACATCTTAATTCTGACTTCACCAATACCAGCAATGTTGCAACATCGATCATCACCTAAATAGACTGAACCAGAATAAGCTGACCTGTATGACATGAACCACTCCCTATTAGGCATTATATGATAAGAGCATCCCAAATCCAGAATCCAGACGTCCATGAACTGATTTGTTGAAACTGAAAGCATATCACCATCACTGCAATCTGAATTGTCACTCTGCACCACATTCGCAGACTTGGATGATTCATCACATTTTTCATCAGTCTGCCTTTTCAACTTTGGACAGTCTCTCTTTATATGTCATGCCTCCTTGCATTTGAAGCAATGAATCGTCTTTCTGCCCTTAGACTTTGATTTCGAATTTCGTTTTCCGGAACCCTCCTTCTCTAACTTCCTTCCACGATCCTGATTACCCTTAACATATAAACTGTCACCATGAGAGCTTTCTGCCGCACTGTCCTTCCGTTGACTATGTGCCAACAAGGCTGTAGTAATCTCTTCAACTTTGATAGTTTCTTTCTTATATGTAAGAGTAGTCACCAGGTGTTTATAAGAAGAAGGTAATGAACACAACAAAATCATCGCTCAATCTTCGACCTCAATACTCACATCAAGTCGAGCTAAATCTGTGATTATTTGATTAAAGACATTCACGTGCTGCACCAAATCAGAACCTTCCTGCATCTTTAGCCCGTACAGCCTTTGCTTCAGATACAGTTTATTCGTTAGTGATTTGGACATATACTGAGTTTCCAACTTCGCCCATTCTTCGACTGTAGATTTCAGGCTGCTATAGTTCTTCCCAATCTTTAGCCTCCATAGTATCTAGCTTCTTCAGCCGCAAAGCCTTTAGAATCCCTTGCTGCACCAACAGATCATTTACCCTTGTTTGCCACAATCCACAATTGTCAGTTCCATCAAACTTCACCACTTCAAATTTTGCTCCGGATATAGCCATCTCAACCTCGCTTCTGATACCAATTATTAAGAGAAAAAATATACTAATAATCATAAGAATAAAAGAAGACAAAGATTTAATGAGGTTCAGCGAGATACATACGTCCTCGGGAGTGATGAGCGGCGGCCTTTTTATTAATTCAGAAGAAAAGAATTAATTAAGGTTACAAATAAAATGCATATATATAACCCCTGGTACAATTTACAAATTTACCTTATACCGTACCGCAGGAGCGTTGCCCCTGCACACCTAACCTACTTACTGCGAAACTCCCCAATTGCACAGATGATGTCACTCCGCTCGCTCACTCCACTCCGCTTCAGCGTCTGTCTTTTATCTAGTATATGAACCATACCTAACACTCGCCAAGTCGCCATTCAACTGTTGTAATCCTGTAAATATGTATTTTTTTGCAAGTATGTATTTCAAGAACGTAATAATCAATTCAATGAGGTGAAAATAGAGTTACATCTTTGTATGACTTCTATAATGTCTTTGTGATTCTTTTGTGGCTTTTAATAATGAAAAACTAATTGTCTTGCTCAATTTTATCTATAAGAGTTTTCTGAGACAGAACTTCTTATTGTTAACAATTAGCTTGAGACTTACATTATTTATTTAAGATCTCATGATGAGTTTAAAAGACTAAAAGTTATCAATTAATACCCTTTCTATAAAACATATTGGCGCAAAGAAAAACATTTTGTACCCGTTGGTGTACTTGTGAAATTAACTTTCATATTGCATGTTTCTACTGCATCAGTTGAAAGAGTTTCTTCTACTATAAAGATTGTAAAAAATCACTTGCACAACCGAATAGGAGATTCTTGGATAAATGATTTTTGATTACTTATATAGAAAAAGAAATATTTTTGTAGTATTGATAATGAAAAAAATCCTATATCATTTTCAAGCTATGAAAACACGCAGAAAGCAATTGTAATATGTTACTTTCATATGACAAAAACTTTTGATGCACTTGTGTTCCATTATTTTTTATATATAATATTAGTTTGCCCCCTTTGAACAAAAATCTTAGATCTATCCCTGATTAAAGTCACATATTGTTAGTCAATACTGCATTTCTCTTCTAACTCAAAGGTTAAAGGTTCAAATCTAGTGATTTGTCCGTATTTATCAAAACCATACACTATTAAAAAAATTATAATTATTTTCAAAAATTTTGTCAATAAATTGTCTATATTTATACCACCCTCTATATTTTAATCAATTATGAAATTTAATTAATTTCATAACTTATATATGATATTTATTAAAATTTTTGTTTTAATATTAGTACCAAACAGAGAGTAAAACCTTTTTTCATAAAATACATAGACTACAATTTTATTAATTGATATTAAAAAAAAGTATAGAGAATATAAATGCACAACATACAACCAAGA